>NC_044187.1:0-129746 GCF_900880675.1 Sparus aurata | reverse complement strand
GGTCCCCTCTTGCACATGCCTTCAATCATGCTAGAATCATGCCTAAAGCTGGTAAATTTTTTTCATATTTACCAAGAGGGGACCTGGAGTCGTGTGAATGTTTAAATCCATACTTAACACTCTCCTGGCAGACTGGAGCAGGAATGTAAGATTAACTCACACACGTCGTATTTAGCACTCATGCATATGAATGGCCTGCATCGTCGGCGGGTCGTTCAGACTGCAGAGGGGACTGGAGAAACCAGTCTCTTAAAAGATACAACAAAATAGAGAAAGCAACTACACTGCATCAAAATTAAAAGGTACCCACAGAGCAGAACAAATATTGATTTTCACAATTAAAAAAAAAAAGGAAAACTGGAAAACCAGAATAAAATCACAAAAAATAAATTAGCAGTAAGATCATTTTGTTTTCTTTTTTGGTACAAGAAAATAGTAACTTCAACAACAATATGAGAAGGTTTTTTCATAAGCTAAATAGGTTTGTTAGTAAGCTTATTATCAAAAAAGATTCAGGTTCAGCTTTCTTGGATTCTTAAGTTTTAAGCAAAAAACTACTGAAATAAGTAGCCACCAAAAAGGCAGGAGAGCATCAAGTAATTTAGAGGAGGAAAAATAACTGGGATAAAATTAAAATATAATGTAATACTTGAATACAAAGTACTGTCACATTAAGTTATATGTTTTGTTTGGCAAATGTAGAATGTATATATGAGGGTGGCCAAGCGAGCAGTAGCATAACAATTGGATTGATAAATGTGAATGCACATAACAATACTGCATCAGGTTCAAAATAATACTGTCTAATAGGTCTTTATATTTGGCTTTTTGTCCAAAAAGCTGTAAAAGAGTTAAGTTTGTCCACTGTGTAGAGTTGCATTAGTCCCTTTCTCTGCCTGTACAAAATGACACAAGTCCCCTGTTGGATGGTATTGAATGACACTTATCCTGTGGCTGTCTGTTTTTCTGTATATTTCTACAGTGTTTTCAGTGCCCAACAATGTTCATATTATACAATGTCAGATTATTATAACTACAAATAACAAAAAACACAGACGATTCAGAGCTGTGTTAAGCCAAAGTTTATTTAAAGTGCTTTTAAATCCACACACACACTCATAAACTGAGAGTTTCTCTCTTGCTTCTGCTGTACTCCTAACAATGGAAATGGCTTTCCACATGATTAACTACATAGACAGATTATCACGTGGAATCTCATCTCAAATCTCATTAACTCACTATAAGAGCTCCCCCTGTGGTAGTACAGTCTTTCCTACCTCAGTGATGAGTGCTATTGGTGTAGTGCAAAGTTCAAATAGATCAATGTTTATATAACTGGAGTTGATAAATAAGTATGTATATATATACATATTTATATGTATGTATGTATGTATGTATGTATGTATATAATATTATATATGTATGTATGTATGTATGTTGTATATATATAATATAATAACAAAAGTTTCAATGTTATGACAGAGTGCTGTTTACATGACTACACATTTTATGATACACTGATGCTCCGTTCACATGAAAAAAACAATGTTTGGACCCTCACACTGATGCTCTGTAATGCGAGCTCCCAGTATTCAGGCACATAACAATGATAATCCAGAATGTGGCTCTCAGGATACCGGTGCCCAGTATTAATGGTCTTAATACTGTTGGTTCAACTGTCACTTGACAGCTGTTACGTTATTGTGCACAAAATATTTCAGTGCCTTCCAGTCTCACCCATTATCCCTTAGAGTCTGGTGTTCTTTTAGGAATCGCTGACATTCCTCTTTTCCTGGGGTCTTCATTTCCTTCAGGGAGCCCTTGAAGTAGTGTTCAACAAGTTCTCTTTCCATCTTTGACCAATGCCTTCTCTATTTCCCTGAAAATAAATGAAGAAATAACGTGAATAAATGGATGAATGAAAATGACCACCATTAATTATTGTCAACAAAAGTCATTATGTTTCATAAAGATAATCTTTCAAACTAGAGATGCACCGACTCGATCGGCAACCGATCGCAATCGGCCGATAATGCCCCTATCGGTTTTGATCGGAGTTCTCAAAATAGATCAAATCAGGCCGTTCAGCTGACGTTTCAATAAAGAGACAATGCACTGACTGCATGCAGGGTGGGAATTTCACGGTGGCCATGGCCGCTGTTGCCTCGCACTTTGGCCTTGATGCAGCGTGAAAAAAAAATCTCACCGTACGGCCACAGTGGCCTCTGTGCCCCTGGCCCGGTCAGCGTAGCGAGCTTGCCTTTAATTACAGCCACCCGAGTGCACAGTAGTCACTCACAGTAACTTCAGTGAGTCCGCGGTTCGCGCAGGTGGAGTCTCATCATCACGATGATCTCACGTGAAAGCCTCTCAAACACAGCAGCGTCTCAAAACAGAAGAACGAAACTTACAGCACAGCGAGCGAGCTCAGCTGGTTTTGACATGATACGTAACTGACTTATGTGGTAGGATTTAGTCCGGTAAAGTTGGAAATATATTCACAGATTCGAACTTCCCGGATCAATAACTCATAAGTGAAACCTTGTTAAAACACAGCTGACGGCTCTTTTCTACCGTAGTAAGGAAGACAACGAGCTACAACCGTATGTTAATCAAAACGAGCGTCTGGACATTAACTCTAGTCTGTATGGTCAGCCGTCTGTGAGACGAGGGCGCAGGGACCGTCTACAAAGTGCAGCACTGAAAAGAGAACTACAAAAAATATTCAGTAACTTCACTATTATTCAAAGTGTATTGTCACCAAAATCACTCCACACATCAGTGGTCTCCTGCTGTTATTCTACAGATTTTTTGTTTGGAAAAAATGTGCTTTGCCATAATTTTGGGGAATTTCTATTTTGGGAGAAAATATTCAGTAACACTAATATTCAGTGTGGTTGTCACAAAACTCACCTCACCCTAACCCTACTTAAAAAACTGTTTTGTAATGTAACATTAACTTGATATTGGTATTTAAAAAATGTTTTAATACATAATCCATGTCTAATTATAAATTAGGATGTTATGGTATCAGTCTGAAAGGTAAATCAACACATTTCTCAGTGGCCTTTGTGCCCTGTCATGTGGCCTTGGTGCCCCCTGAAAAAAAAAAATGCAGGCCAAATGGACTTTGCCCCTAAAATGAGGAAATTCCCACCCTGACTGCATGCATTCCCACTAGTAAGCTACAGTTACTCTATGTAAGCTTAGTCCAAGTTGTCTCTAAGAGAGTCTCTAGAGTGTGAAATATGCACATTGCCTCAGCCTGCAGTAAAACGGTGGTCAATTCATGATACTTTCTCATCTCCTATTTTCATACTTAATAATACAATGTCAATGTTGTGTAAGAAGAAATCATTAATTAAATTATGAAAGTTACACAAGACAACAATATAGAAGAATTTATGGATTTGACACTGTGATCGGTGATCGGCAATATCGGGATCGGCAGATACTGCTTTTGGTGATCGGCCCTAAAATCCTGATCTCTATTTCAAACCAATGGAATAACATAACGCTTTGACTTGATGGTGATTTCTCAACTTCCCCTGTTGACTTTCTAGAGGTAGCAGCCCTGTCTTCAGAGCCTCCATGCACTGAGTTTCATGAAACCATGAATAATTGAAAGTAGCACAGCTACCTTGCGGCTCCTCTTCTCTTGTATTTCTACCCTGGTGACTATCTTGCATAGTTCTCCCTCTACCTTTGACAGGCTGGCCAGAATTTCATCTCGCATACTCCATTTGTTTCGCTGCAGGATGTTTTGAAATTCATCCTTGAAACTTCTCCGAAACGTGTCCTTGTAAAATCGATGTCACAGTCACAAGGGAATAGCGCAATTTCAGTGCAGTTGAAGGAACTGAAAACCGGCATGTTTGAGTCATCAAACCCACTCATCTACTTGACAGGATCAAGTACTGTGTTAAATTTTTCTTAGCTAATCAATTCCTTCAAAAAGACAATGTCTCTATCAATGTCTCTTGCTGCCACAAGAAGTCTTGCAAGTTCCCTCATCTTGTTTCTGATGTCTGACCATTGTCTCACATTTTCTCCGTTTTTGGCAAACATTCTGTCTTCCAGTGAAAGAATCAGAGTGTCAGATTTCACCACTTGGGTTACTGTGTCGTATGTTCATCTGTCACCTAACTTCTATTTTAAATCCACTGGAAACTGAAGCATCCATGGGCAACATCAGGCAGCAGGATGTCTTGTTCATCTTCATCTGACATTTCCAGGAAAAGGAAACTTGTTGCTCCATGTCCTAGAATAAAGAAATGTGAGTTACTTTTTAATTTGCACAAAAACAAACACCTTTTTCTGCAAAAAATTGTCTTATATACATTTGACCCATCTATGTTTATCTAATTAAAAGCCCTATTGGGCCATTCTAACACAAAAATATGATTTGATCTAAACCATTCCATTGTAGCTCTGGCTGTATGTTTAGGCTTGTTGTCCTGCTGGAAGGTGAACTTCCGCCCCGTCTCAAGTCTTTTGCAGACTTTAACAGGTTTTCTTCCAAGATTGTCCTGTATTTAGCTCCATCCCTCTTCCCATCAACTCTGTCCGGCTTCCCTGTCCCTGCTGAAGAAAAGCATCCCCACAGCATGATGCTGCCACTACCATGTTATGGTGTGTTCGGTGATGTGCAGTGTTAGTTTTCTGCCACACATAGTGTTTTGCATTTAGGCCAAAAACATCAATTTTGGTCTCATCTGACCAGAGCACCTTCCCTCCACATGTTTGTTGTTGACCCCCACATGGCCTGTGTCAAACTGCATGGCTTTGTTTCAACAATGGCTCTCTTCTTGCCACTCTTCCATAAAGGCCCGATTTGTGGAGAACATGACTAATAGCTGTCCTGTGGACAGATTCTCCCACCTGAGCTGTGGATCTCTGCAGCTCCTCCAGAGTTATCATGGGCCTCTTGGCTGCTTCTCTGATCAATGCTCTCCTTGCCCGGCCCGTCAGTTTAGGTGGACGGCCATGTCTTGGTAGGTTTGCAGTTGTGCCATATTCTTTCCATTTTCAGGTGATGGATTGAACAGTGCTCAGTGAGATGTTCAAAGCTTGGGATATTTTTTCATATCCTAATCATCATGCTTTTAAACTTCTCTACAACTTTATCCCTGACCTGTCTGGTGTGTTCTTTGGGCTTCATGATGCTGTTTGCTGTATGTTCTCTAGCAAACCTCTGAGGCCTTCACAGAACAGCTATATTTACAGAGATTAGATTACACACAGATGGACTCATTTACTAATTAGGTGACTTCTGAAGGCAACTAGTTGCACTGGATTTTATTCAAGGGTATCAGAGTAAAGGGGGGATTACTACTTTTGCACAGCACACTTAACTGTTTTTTTATTTGTAAAAAAAAAAGTAAACCATGTATCATTTTCCTTCCACTTCACAATTATGCACCACTTTGTGTTGGTCTATCACATAAAATCCAAATAAAATACATTTACATTTGTGGTTTAAAACGTGACAAAATGTGGAAA
The DNA here is from genome assembly GCF_900880675.1 of Sparus aurata. Classification (NCBI taxonomy): domain Eukaryota; kingdom Metazoa; phylum Chordata; class Actinopteri; order Spariformes; family Sparidae; genus Sparus; species Sparus aurata. The sequence goes on along the minus strand of NC_044187.1, from coordinate 124,244 downwards.
AGTTCAAGGGGGGTGAATACTTTTGCAAGGCACTGTAAGTGGCTTCCAGAGGAGAGTTGCAGGAGCAGCTGAGGTAAATGAACAATGAGCAACGAGTCCAACCTTTTTTTAACACGTTTGACTCTACCTCCCCCAGCCCCCCTGCTGCTCCTCTGAGCAACAACTCCAGGACAAAACCCACACAGCTCCCACAACCCACAGCCATCCCCCGCAGCAGACACCACATCCCTCACGACCACCCCCCTGCTCTTACCCACCACAATACCCTGCCACACCCCCCACCCCTATCATGACATGACGAGGAGGAGTTTATGAATTCTGAGTGAGTTGGCATGGAATGAACTTCAAATAAAACATACAGAATATTAACGTGGAAGAGAGTGTTAGTCTTGGCACTTACATGTGAAAACCTGAAGGCATTCCTCAATGGTTGGACGTTCTTCAGATGAACTTTTCAGCATTCTGGTAATATATCCTTTAGGCTCATCCATTTTTCTTCACAATGAAGAGTGAAGTTGCCTGTTAGGACATGTTGAGACAGCCAAGTGGATCACTGGAGTAGGGTGTTCGTTCTGGTTGATAGGGATGTTGCCCATCAGTCAGGATGTAATGCACCACGCACCCCGCAACCTAAAATGGAATGGAATGGAATTGAAATAATGTCAACTAACAGTCACCAAAACCACTCTTTACATTAAACTATTTGCATTTACCTAGTCAAATTGTAGAGAATGAGTAACAATAACAATAATTTAAATAAAAATCAATAATGAGTTCTTCTGACTATGCAAGACAACTTCAAATGGTATATTTACATTATTACATTTGAGAAATTCAAACTCAGTGGTCATGGATCAAAATAGCATCATGAATTACCTTTAAATGAACACTTTCAAGCTCAACTCACTTGGATATCTGATTCACCTAGGTTGTATCCACAGAGAGGGGAGACAAAATAGGCAATTAGGCATCTTCCAACACAGAAATGGGTCGCACAGATGCTCCAACTTGTTCCACTGCCCTTCATCTTCAGTGAATATAATTGAAGAAAGAAAGCTTAATATCTTTACCCTGTTGTCTGCATGCCCATCACAGGATGAAGCAGTGGTATTCTAAAACAAAGGACATTTAAAGCATGAAAACAATAATTTTACTCTGTAAAAAATTTGACAGTATTTGGGAATAAGGTTCTATTGACATGTATAATATTAATCCTACCAACAGCAAGTGTAAATGTTGACTGATAAGATTGGTTACATCAATGAGATCACAACTATATGAGTGTAGACTGTCATATCTATAATCCCTTTTCTCTCTTTGTTATTTCTCACATCAGTGACAGACAATTAAGATACCTTACAATTTTTCTCATACTTTCTCAATATTTTATACTGCACTATGTAATGGCAAGTCTACATTTCGAGTTTCAACAATGAGCTTAAAAAGAATTTAAACCAGTTACTAATCAAATCATATCCACAATATTGGCATGGATGAGAGTCCTTACAACTTAGTTAAATGATGAAATTTTGTGTGTCAAAGAAACAAAATGTGTAAATAGAATAGACATATACATACATGTCGCCCTGGACAGTTAGGGTCTCCATAGTCATACACAAGTTCTTCTCCTGTGTATATGGCTATATCTTTGCCAGCAGCAATGAAGTGCAAGGCTTCCTTTTCAGGTTGAACCCTTCTGGATGTCATTTTTCTGTGGAGTAATTAAGATGATAATATACATGATGCACTGTCTTCACAAATAACAATATATTTAAATTGGCTGTTTTATGCAATTTAATGACAAGCATGAAAGCCTCAGTGACTTCATGAAAGCAGTAGTAGTTACTGTACTGCCAAAATTATAATGTTCAATGGAATTGAAGTCAGGCAACTGGGGGGAAACTCAATGACAGTCAGGACTCCATTGGTCTTTAAGTACTTTAAGTACACTTACTATGGCTAGATTAAAGGTTTATAAGGGGGGCAGTACATCAAACTCTAAAACACTAGACAGAAACTGGATCAGTTTCCAAAACACGACCAGGTAGAGCCAAAGGGGACCTCACCATCAGAAGATCAATATATCAATTAATTGGACCTTGCAAAACCATAGCTGTACTCAAATAGGGATTAGGAATTTTTTCAATTTAAGACAAAGTTTCAGCATTTCTGTTATTATTTGTGTGTGTTCTAAGCCTCAACGATCACCTTTTTGGGTCAAAATAACCCCAAAAGTGGGTGTTTCACCTCTGGCCCTATATTTAGCTGTATCTGTGTAGTTTTATATGGAGGACTCAAACAAAAAGACTGCTTGTTAATTTACATGAATGTTCAGCATCAATTTTTGAAATGAAAACATGTGGCCAAGCTTCTACAGGGTGTCTTGGATGTTCAGGACTAATTTCGATCCAATCCAGGAAAGGTGAAGGAGTAGCTTAGGGAAATGAACAATGAGCAAACAAGTTCAACCAGTTTTTCACCAGGTTTGATTCCAGCTCCCCCATCTGCAGCAACCCCGACTGCTCCTTGGAGCAACAAATCCAGGACAAAAACCACAAGGATTGCATCATACAAACAAAGAATCACTAAATGAGTAATTTTGGTCTGAGGCCTAAACCTCACAAATTCACTACTCAAAAAGTATTTGGAGTACAGCTGTAGGATTTTGCACGGTCTCATGAATTTTAAATAGGTTTCAACAAGATTATTTTCATGAAAATCCGTGAAATGAAGTCATAATGAAATTTATATTATTACATTTAACAAATATGCAAAATGGAGGTGTTTTGACTTGTGGAAAAAAACCTTTGACTATACTGCATCTACTCTAAAGCATATTGATTTTAACAGACTCAACTGATTCATCCATACAGAGGTATATGTAAAAATGTTGAACTTACCTGTCACTTTAGCCGCGAATTTGGTAGAAGGCAGAAATAGGTCAATGTTCGAGAGTAGAGAGAAGAGATTTCTTAAAGTCTGTAGTTGCCAAAGGCTGGCAAACTTTCTGTGAAAAAAGCCCAGAATGTATACAGAATCCTGAGCAGATATCTGGACGGTGATTGGTTCCTGAGGTTAGGGGATGCAAATGTGTGCTTCCACAGTGATGCAAATGATATTGAGCAGATATCTGGACAGTGATTGGTTCACTTGGTTAGGATTACGATGCAAACGTTCGCCTTTGTTTGCAAAACAAGGTCATGTAAATTCAAGTAGACCACAGGCATCTTTTGTCCAACTCTCAACTTGAGGTCACATCACTCTCCCTTTATCAGAGATAAGACAGTACGTTATGATACCTTTTGCCTAATGTTTTCAAGGATGACATTAGTTTTGGTAAACTCAAATCTGGCTGTGAAAGAGTGATCAATATGTCATCTGCAAAAAGGCAGGTCTTAAACACTGTGTCTTTAATCCAAATTCCTATTATGTCCTGGTCTTCTCTAATAGCCTGAGCCAGAGGTTCGATAAATAGTTCAAACAAGGTCGGACTTAAGGGACACACCTGCCGACAGGCTCTTTCAAGTGGCACAGGGTTGGTCAGACTACCATTTATTTTTATTCTGGCTGAGGGGGAATAATATAAGATTTTTAGATATGAGATGACTTCAATATCAAAGCCAAATATTTGTAATGTTAAGTGTAAGTATTCCCAACTAACTGAATCGAATGCCTTTTTCGGTATCAAGGCTGAGACCAATGGATTTATCTTTATTTTTGCTCATATGCTCCATTAAATGTAAAGCCCGTCTTACGTTATCTTGTGTCTGTCTGGTTTTAAGGAACCCTGTCTTGTCCTCATCTATTATATCCGGAATAATATTTTCTAATCTTTTTGCAATTATTGAGGCATATAGTCTATAGTCGAAGTTTAAAATCGATATCGGTCTGTATGAACTGCACTCAGATTTATCTTTCCCCACCTTAGGAATTACAGAGATGATGGCATGTTTCCAAGAAGCTGGTGTTTCTCCTCCATTAAGAGTAAAGAGGAGTAGAGTAGTTTTGTACCATTCTGCAGAGTATCCATTCTCACCTGGCATTTTATTTGTTTTGAGTCTCGAGATAGCATTATCCAGGTATGTTTCTGTTCATGTTTACATCTATGTATATTGTGAAGGAAGAAAAAAATCCTCTAAATTAATGATATGATATGTGTTCAAAATAATTTCAAATATTATCACATGTAACAGTTAAAATTGTACTGACAGCAAATTTGTTTGGCCAGCATGAACAAAAATGTATATTTTGGATTGAAAATGGGCACTTACTCTTCCCTCTCTGCAGTTGCTCCGCCATGCTTGTCTTGTCCGATATCTGTCACTCTCTCTGAGCATGCTCAAAGTCATGACATGATTGTGATTGGATAATCAGGATCCAATCAGTAACCCGCATTGCTGATATCAATCAATTACAGAGTATTTATTGGTTTTGAGACAGAAATATGACATGACCATTCCAATGGACACAGGGTCTAAAGGAGTTAATTCCCCAAGTGTTTGTCTCCTTCCACTATTGTGTTGTTGTAGTTACTGTCTTAAAAAAAAATCACCGCTATGGTCAGCACTCCTGACCGAGACTACAGCAAACTTTCCCCAGAAAACAGCATCCCTCCCCACAAGTGAAAGAGTCAGACAGCGTCCTCTTTACTGATGGCGATTATGTAATTATGTAATTTAGAGCGAATAACGTAACTTTGTCACTTTCCAGGATGATTGGTGGGTCAACATCTTAATCACTACACATTATAGCTGCATCGATATGATTAAAACAGTCACCGGGTACATTAACAGGAGGATACTGGGGGAAAAAAACACACATAGATCTCAATGTCATGATCTGTATCATCATGCCTCTTTTGGATCTGCAGCGCTGGCTTTCTGTGTGAATTACACACTGGTTCTTCTTTACACTGGAGCTGCTTGGTTCTGTGTGAACAAACAATGGCAGAGATTCGGCAAACCACCACTGCGGTGATAATGCAGCGACTCTGTGTGAAAAAGCCTAGTGCTTGAACATGAAAACAACAATCTCACTACTGATCAACTTTATTTTAACTTCATCTAGGTTGTTCCTTTTTTAAATTCTTAAATTAACATTGTTTTTTTTCCGCCTTCCCTGTACTCCTTCACTTACATAAAGACTGAAGCTTTTACCTGGGAAATCCACTAAAGTTGAACTTAATGTATTGTTATAAAAGACAAAATTTGAAGAGACAATTCAGTTGAGTTTGAGACACTCCATGTTGGAGTGTGAGTGTCACTCCATGCTATCCAAGAGGGAACTTTTGCTGTGATACACTAGCTAACAGGGGACTCCTGGGGATGTTTCAGTAGCCCCATCCTCACGGCCCTTTGAGTGCAGGAATCCTGCACCAATTCTCTGCATCCTACTCTGTGTGAAAGTCTCAGATGCGGTGAGGGGTGAAATTCTGCTGTGCTCTTTTGGATTCAAATGTGAAAAAGGCTTGTGCTTAAGCATGAAAACAATGATCTCACTGCTGATGATCTTCATTTTAGCTTAATCCAGGTTGTTCCTTTTTTAAAATTTTAAATTAACATTGGTTTTTTTTTCCGCCTTCCCTGTACTCCTTCACTTTCATAGAGACTGAAGCTTTAACCTGGGAAATCTACTAAAGTTGAGCTTAATGTATTGTTATAAAAGAAAACAATATTTGAAGACACAATTCAGTTGAGTTTGAGACACTCCATGTTGGAGTGTGAGTGTCGCTCCATGCTATCCAAGAGGGAACTTGTGCTGTAATATACTAGCTAACAGGGGACTCCTGGGGATGTTTCAGTAGCCCCATCCTCACGGCCCTTTGAGTGCAGGAATCCTGCACCAATTCTCTGCATCCTACAACGTGTGAAAGTCTCAGATGCGGTGAGGGGTGAAATTCTGCTGCACTCTTTTGGATTCAAATGTGAAAAAGGCTTGTGCTTAAGCATGAAAACAATGATCTCACTGCTGATGATCTTCATTTTAGCTTAATCCAGGTTGTTCCTTTTTTAAAATTTTAAATTAACATTGTTTTTTTTTTTCACCTTCCCTGTACTCTTTCACTTTCATAGAGACTGAAGCTTTAACCTGGGAAATCTACTAAAGTTGAGCTTAATGTATTGTTCTAAAAGAAAACAATATTTGAAGACACAATTCAGTTGAGTTTAAGACACTCCATGTTGGAGTGTGAGTGTCGCTCCATGCTATCCAAGAGGGAACTTGTGCTGTAATGCACTACCTAACAGGGGACTGCTGGGGATGTTTATAATAGATCCATTCTTAGCAATGAATTAAAAATGAAAGGAAACTATATTCCTTTTCCTCTTGACTTTATCCTGATTGTTTTTATCCTTTATTGGAAGTACTTGTTACTTTCTTTCATTCTGCTTGGTTCCTCAATTTAATACAGAGAAGATCTGGTAAATGGCTAAGCCATCCACTAGAACTAAACCTTAATATTTTGATATTAAAACAGAATGACAAATCAGGTTTAAAGAATATAAATGGTATTATTTAGTAGATGAATATGCATTCCCCTTAAAATTAGTGTCCTGGTGTAATTGATCTCTAAAATGTAACTAAGTAAGTTAAGTTGCTTGTACTAATATTTGTGCATGCAGCCAAATCACTTCTGATTTACAGGTAAAACGTATTTTCCATTTTCCATAGAAATGTTTATATATTGATGACATCAAAGTTAATTATCAACTTCAGAAAGAAACAATGAAAATCTCTTTCGTAAACAAACTATCATTAGGTGAAAGAATGGGTGCAGACAGCTCCAATGCAGGATATGGAAGTCCCCTCTTTGATAGGTAGACATCGCTGAAGGATCCAAGTCCCCTCTTGGTTTTTTCTTTAAAAAAATTAAAAGAACACGTTTGAAGTACTATTATGGTAAAAGACCTTAAAAGAAGCTATACTATTATATTTTTGTTTCTTCAAAATGACCAGAAACAGGAGTCCCCTCTTAGATATTGGAGTCCGACGAGTGCCCTGTTGCCCCTGTTCACGTGTATGTGTGTGTGTGTGAGGTGTGTGTGAGTCAGGTGTGTGCGTCAGGTGTGTGTGTGAGGTGTGTGTGCGTCAGGTGTGTGTGCGTCAGGTGTGGTGTGTGAGGTGTGTGTGCGTCTTGTGTGTGGCGTCAGGTGCGTCGGTGTGTGTGTGAGTGTGTGTGGTCAGTGTGTGTGTGAGGTGCCCCCCCTGTGCGTCAGGTGTGTGTGTGAGGTGTGTGTGCGTCAGGTGTGTGTGCGTCAGGTGTGTGTGTGAGGTGTGTGTGTGTGAGGTGTGTGTGTGAGGTGTGTGTGCGTCAGGTGTGTGTGCGTCAGGTGTGTGTGTGAGGTGTGTGTGCGTCAGGTGTGTGTGTGAGGTGTGTGTGCGTCAGGTGTGTGTGTGAGGGTGTGGGTGTGCGTCAGGTGTGTGTGCGTCAGGTGTGTGTGCGTCAGGTGTGTGTGCGTCAGGTGTGTGTGTGAGGTGTGTGTGCGTCAGGTGTGTGTGCGTCAGGTGTGTGTGCGTCAGGTGTGTGTGTGAGGTGTGTGTGTGAGGGTGTGTGTGGCGTCAGGTGTGTGTGTGAGGTGGTGTGTGTGAGTGTGTGTGCGTCAGGTGTGTGTGTGAGGTGTGTGTGCGTCAGGTGTGTGTGCGTCAGGTGTGTGTGTGAGGTGTGTGCGTCAGGTGTGTGTGCTCAGGTGTGAGTGCGTCAGGTTGTTGTGTGCGTCAGGTGTGTGTGTGAGGTGTGTGTGTGAGGTGTGTGTGCGTCAGGTGTGTGTGTGAGGTGTGTGTGCGTCAGGTGTGTGTGTGAGGTGTGGGTGCGTCAGGTGTGTGTGCGTCAAGTGTGTGTGTGAGGTGTGTGTGCGTCAGGTGTGTGTGTGAGGTGTGTGTGCGTCAGGTGTGTGTGCGTCAGGTGTGTGTGTGAGGTGTGTGTGCGTCAGGTGTGTGTGCGTCAGGTGTGTGTGCGTCAGGTGTGTGTGTGAGGTGTGTGTGCGTCAGGTGTGTGTGTGAGGTGTGTGTGTGTGAGGTGTGTGTGTGAGGTGTGTGTGCGTCAGGTGTGTGTGCGTCAGGGTGTGTGTGTGAGGTGTGTGTGTGAGGTGTGTGTGCGTCAGGTGTGTGTGGGTCAGGTGTGTGTGCGTCAGGTGTGTGTGCGTCAGGTGTGTGTGTGAGGTGTGTGTGTGTGAGGTGTGTGTGCGTCAGGTGTGTGTGTGAGGTGTGTGTAGGTGTGTGTGCGTCAGGTGTGTGTGTGAGGGTGTGTGTGCGTCAGGTGTGTGTGTCAGGTGTGTGTGTGAGGTGTGTGTGCGTCAGGTGTGTGTGCGTCAGGTGTGAGTGCGTCAGGTGTGTGTGCGTCAGGTGTGTGTGTGAGGTGTGTGTGTGAGGTGTGTGTGCGTCAGGTGTGTGTGTGAGGTGTGTGTGCGTCAGGTGTGTGTGTGAGGTGTGTGCGTCAGGTGTGTGTGCGTCAGGTGTGTGTGTGAGGTGTGTGTGCGTCAGGTGTGTGTGTGAGGTGTGTGTGCGTCAGGTGTGTGTGCGTCAGGTGTGTGTGTGAGGTGTGTGTGCGTCAGGTGTGTGTGCGTCAGGTGTGTGTGCGTCAGGTGTGTGTGTGAGGTGTGTGTGCGTCAGGTGTGTGTGCGTCAGGTGTGTGTGCGTCAGGTGTGTGTGCGTCAGGTGTGTGTGTGAGGTGTGTGTGCGTCAGGTGTGTGTGTGAGGTGTGTGTGTGTGAGGTGTGTGTGTGAGGTGTGTGTGTGAGGTGTGTGTGCGTCAGGTGTGTGTGCGTCAGGTGTGTGTGTGAGGTGTGTGTGTGAGGTGTGTGTGCGTCAGGTGTGTGTGTGAGGTGTGTGTGCGTCAGGTGTGTGTGTGTGAGGTGTGAGTGTGAGGTGTGTGAGGTGTGAGTGGGCGAGTGAGAGTGAGGGAGGGTGTGTACGTGCAGACAGTGAATGAATGGGAGAAGAAGAAGAAGCCAAAGCAGCAGCAGGAGTGGCGACAGCAGTAAAGTGTACAGTACAGGCTGCAGTCTGGCTGTGAATAAAGGTGACGGCTCCTCCAGATACAGCAAAGCTCTCTGGTATTATTTCCCGACCAGCTTAACACGTGGAAGGGTTTCACCTCGCGGGTAAACACAAACTTCATCCCTGGAGGAAATCATCTCCACTGTGCTTCCCGACCACGGTCCAGGAGCAGAACATTAATGGTGTAACACCATGCTGTCGTTTGGCTGGCTGTAGCTAATAGCTATCGGCTTAGCTAGTAGCTAAGTCAAAGAAGGTTGACTCGCAGCACTTCAACACGTGTGTGTTTTTTTTTTCGCTCGGCGAGCAGACCAGACGTGACATGAGGCCATGGCAGCATCGACGATCCCATTTTTTAATTCGAAATTCGAGATTGTGACTTAATTTTGATTCATTTCGATTTAAAATCGAAATCGTGACACCCTTAATTGTGTGATAATAAATTACTACATATTAGTGTTGACATGTGTTTGGGTGGTGTGTTTTCAGATCTGAGTTCAGTATGGTGATGGCTTTGGGGTAGAAACTGTTGATGAATCTTAGGGTGCGCGTTTTATCGACCTGTAATTTTTACCGGAGGGCAACAGTTCAAACAGGTGATGGGCGGGGTGGAATGAGTCTTTTAGTATGTTGTGAATTTTCTGCAGGCAATGAGAGGTAAAGATGTCGTCCAGGGAAGGTAGCTGTCGGTTTATGATGTTCTGGGCAGTTTTAATGACCATCTGCAGGGACGTTTTATCTGCTGCAGAGCTGCCACCATACACACCAGGATGCCACATGTGAGGATACTCTCAATTGAACAGCAGTGGAAGGACTGCAAAAGCTGTTGTGACAGGTTTACCTTCTTTAGCTGTCTTGGAAAGTACAGTCGCTGTTGTGCCATCGTAACTAGCGCTGTGGTGTTTGCTGTCCATGTGAGGTACTCAGAGATGTGTGTGCCCAGGATTTTTTTTTTTTTTATCAAATATTTATTTATTTCCATTCAAACACAATGCAATGATGATGTACAGTCACTGAACATACCGTTACATCACCCCCCCACCCCCACCCCCACCCCATATACATAGAAAAAAAAAACACCATTTCAAATGCAAATAAAATAAAAATAGCAAAATAGAATCAGGACACAGCAGCTAAAGCAAACAACAAAAGGAAAAACAGAAAGCAGACAAACAGACAGAGAAGGGACTCGTGGAGCAGTTAATATAGAGCTGTTGAGTGATTCAAGATGCATGAAGTGAGTGGTTCAGACACACCACGGACCACAAGCATCAGAGTGTGCCCTTCAGTGCCTCAGCCGTAGTGAGCCACATATTTACATTCGCCTCTTTGGCCCCATTTATACGGGCTGTCGACAGCTCCATGTACATAACATCAAGAAAGGTTAAAACCCATTGTCTGATGGACAAAGTGTGAGGGGGCTTCAAACGTACTGCGATCATTTTCTTAGCAGCTGTTAGACCTGCCAACATTACACGTTTCTGACATATAGGGACTTGAAGTGCCGAAAGATAATTTAATAATAATACTGGTATGGTCACAGGCACTGTCTCTGAGATGAGCGCCGTCAGTTCAGCGGCCACACCCGGACAAAATCGCGCAACGGGAGGGCACTCCCACATCATGTGGAGGAAAGTGCCAGTGGTTTTCAATGTACACAGGGTGCATGAGGGATCATTGATAACTTTCATAAAATGTAGCTTACGAGGGGTCAGGTAGGTCCTGTGTATAAAATTATGATGGATCTGCTGATGATCAGGGTTGCGTCAGGCGAGTTTGATACTGGCCCACACCTTGTCCCAGTCAAAATCCTGATCCAATCCATAACCTGTCAACTGGGAGCGTTTTGTAGGTGGCCTCAAGCAGGTGTAAGTATAGAGTGGATACCATACCCCTCGCAGCTCTTTTAGTAAGAATCAGCTCATGAAGTGGATGTGTGGGCAGAGGGTGTTGCCACGGCATCCCGTGTGCTTTAAGGGCTGCTCTCAGTTGTAGATAGAAAAAGAAGGAGGTGCCTGGCAGATTAAAGCTATTCTTGATGTCTTGAAAGGAGCGTAAACTATCTAAGCCAAAAATATAACCCAAAAACTATATCCCTCCCTTTTCCCACTGAGAGTAGGTGACCAGTCTCCCCCCGATCAGTAAACCTTTGTTTTGAAAAATTGGAGATTGCATGTGCCATCTGCAAGATATATTACAAATCCTTTCCACTGAGCGCCAGACCTGGATCAGATGGGTCACAATGGGCCCGAAATGTAATTGACTCTGCCTCACAGAAATATTCGCAAATAAAACATCTGCCAAAGACCACGGGTGCACCATTCCTTCTTCCATTGTATGCCAAGAAACTGCCGTCTGAGGGTCAAACCATACAACAAGGAGTCTGAGAGTGAAGGACCAATGGTAAAGTTTAAAGTTGGGCACCGCTAATCCCCCATCTAGTCTCCTACGCTGGACAGTGGCAGATCTAAGACGGGGGTCTCTTCCCACTCCATATGAATTTCGAGACAGCCGCATGAAGCTTACTCCAGTATCCAGCAGGAGGAGAGAGGGGGACCATGGAGCTGACAAAGTTTATTCTGGGCACTACATTCATCTTGACAATAGAAATACGAGCCTGGAGTGAGTAGGGCAGACTGGCCCATCTTTCTAAATCACCCAAAATGTTGTTCAGTGTCTCAGTATAATTGTGCTTCACAATAAGATGTAGAGAGGAAAATATGTAAATGCCCAGATATTTAAAATGTGTAACTGAGGGAATATTGGAGAGCAAAGCAGAGGTCCTGGCAGCTTCATTCAAAGGCATCAAAGCTGATTTTGACCAATTGATTTTGAAACCTGAAGTGCGCCAAACTCATCCAACAATGTTAGGAGGTGGGGGGCAGACTGCAACGGGTCTCCAAGAAAGACTAAAATGTCGTCAGCGTAAAGTGCCAGGTGATGGTGTGTGTTGTGAACAGTTATGGGTTTAATAACCGACGATAACTGAATCATCTGGGCCAAAGGCTCAAGCGACAGAGCGAATAGCGTCGGGCTCAAGGGGCAGCCCTGGCGGGATGATCTAGATACTGGGAACAGACTGGAACAAATGTTACCTGTAAGAACCATTGCAGAGGGGTTTGAATATAACAACTGTATCATTTTTATAAAGCCTTCCCCGAAACCCATCGCCCCCAAAACCAACCACAAAAAAGACCACTCAAGGCGGTCAAACGCCTTCATGGCGTCCAGGGATAAAACAGCTGCCGGGGTTTTGATGTTTGTTGCTGCATCAATTATATGTAGCAATCGGCGGACATTGTCAGAGGCCAGACGGGACTTCATAAAGCCGGTCTGGTCACAATGAACTAGTGATGTTATATGAGGTTGCAGGCGGTGGGAGATTGCCTTGGCATATATTTTAACATCGGCGTTCAACAGACTCAGGGGCCTATAGTTACCACATTCTGTTGGGTTTTTATCTTTCTTCAGTAGTAAGGTTATTACAGCTATATTGACATCCCTAGAGAAAGCCCCTTTCTGTATTGAAAAGTTGATCATGCTGAGAAGTAATGGGCCAAGAAGATCCCAGAAGGCTGCATAAAATTCTGGTGGTATGCCGTCGAACCCGGGTTGCATTCCAATTCATGCAACTTACAGATCCGGGCCTTTCGCTGGTTAGAGGCAAATAGTGTGGCATTGCTCCTGATAAAACCTTTAATTGAGTCCCAAAGTATTCTAGGATCGTCGACCGAGTCGACATTGAACTCCAAGAATTCCTTAAGCTTTTCTATAAATTGTGTCCTAAATTCCTCCTGTTTTAACAGGGTTGTGTTGAAGCGCCACTTTGGGGCGCGAGGGGAGGCGCTGATGAGTATCGCTGAGCAGAGCACGCCTTTATGATCGGAGAGGGCTATGGGAAGCAGAGATACACTATGAATATTTTGAAATAGTTTAGGGGATGCAAATATGTAGTCGATTCTTCAGGAAGATTTGTGTCGAGCAGAGAAAAAGGAGTAATCACTTATTGATGGGTTTGTCAAGCGCCACAAATCTGTGAGCCCCAGGCTGTTAGCCCAGGCCTGTAAGGCCGCAGACGCCAGTTTCTGATCCCTTGTCTCAGATTTGCCAGTCCTATCACTAGCCGCCTTCCAAACCGCGTTGAAGTCTCCCCCCACAATAAATGAATAATCACTCAGCTCCAACATACTACTTGACAAATTGTCGTAAAAAACTCTGTCAAAACAGTTTGGTGCATACACCGAAATGAAGGCTATTTTCCTGTTACTAATTTCTGTCTTAACAATTGTCAACCTGCCCTCTGCATCAGACCAAGTGTCTTGAATTTTCATTCCAAAGCTACGTCTGGCTACGATAGCCACACCCTTGGTCTTCGTTCCAGATGTGGAGGAACCTATCACATGATAATGTTTATCCGCAAGGCGTCTAATATCAGCAGCCAAAAGATGCGTCTCCTGTAATAATGCTATGTCAATTTTCCTCCTGCGTAATAAACCCAGTGTACTAATCCTTTTGTGAGGGCTATTCAAACCGCCTGCGTTCCAACTCAGAAAATTGTTGAGAACGTGTTAGAGAATACTGAACTATTCAAAGTATCTGAGATATGCAGCACAAAGCATAGTGTAACTGTGATTTCAAGTAACAGACTAAGGTAGTGGTCTTACCATTATATGCGTCGGTACCACCAGGAGTATAGCTATAAACTACTCCATAGTGTGAGGAAATCTCTTAACATGCAAAAACAAGGATGCTCCTCAGCTAATCCTGTGTTATAACATTAAACTATCGATAAATCAAGTCTGCCAGGGAGTCATTGCAGTGAAACAGACCAACACTCAGGTAGATCGAGACAGATAACATTGCACAATTACTTTGTGACAGAAGTTGCACACCTCATGACAATAACAGCAACTCATAGTGACTGGGGATTATCTCGACTTGTGGTGAGCAAAACAAAAAAAAATAGGTCAACTCAAGCTGTCAATGAAAACATCACAAAATCCCCAGATGCAATTGTATCATAACAAAAGGAAAAAATCTGCATTTAGGAAGATACCTAGACCTGAGACTAACTAGACACTTTAATATAAGGTCAAACACCCAAAAAAAAAAAAAAGGCAGTGAAGTGTAATGTGCATGTTACCTAGCTTCAGCATTCATTGTAATGACCACAACTCGAGCAGGTGCTTAAAGTCTGAAACAATACTTGAATGCGGAAGAAAAGGGAAAGATGATCCACCGTACTCCGTTGTGCCGTCCGCCACGTCAAAAAGGAAAAGCGGCTGAGAGCCAGGTGTGAAGATAGTCCGTGACGACTTCAGGAATGAAGGAGAAAATGTCATCTTAATTAGTCCACGGACTAACTTATTCCAGGAAGATTATGGATGATGAGATTTGTATGAATCCATAAGCTGCTGTTTGCATCAAGACGACGATCCGGGACTGTTTATGGGTCCTCCGCCGCCTGTGAGGTACTGGCCCGGGTGTGCCGGCTGACCACCTCCGTAGCCAGAGCCCGCGGGGACCTCTCCTTCAACTCCTCTTTTCTCGCGCGGTGTCCATCACCTGGGTAAATGCCTGTCGACGCTTGACTGTGTGGTTACTATAGTCAGCGGCGAATCTCACTCTCTTGCCGTCAACGGTGATTGGATCTAGGGCTGGGCGATATGGACTAATAGTCATATCCCGATATATTTAGGCTGAATATCGATATACAACATATATCCCGATAATTTTATGCAAAGTGAGAGCAAATGTTCAGTCAAAGTCAAAGCCAAATATGACATGTGGGTGGGAATTTCGTCATTTTAGGGGCAAGTCCATTTGGCCTTCACTTTTTTTTTTTTTTCAGGGGCACCAAGGCCACATGACAGGGCACAAAGGCCACTGAGTAAAATGTGTTGATTTACCTTTCAGACTGATACCATAACATCCTAATTTATAACAAGACATGGATTGTGTATTAACACATTTTTTAAATACCAATATCAAGTTAAAGTTACATTAGAAAGTAGTTTTTGTTAAGGAGGGTTAGGGTGGGGTGAGTTTTGTGACACTACACTGAATATTAGTGTTATTGAATATTTCTCCCAAATAGAAATTCCCCAAAATTATGGCAAAACACATTTTTTCCACACAAAAAAATTGTAGAATAACAGCAGGAGACCACTGATGTGTGGAGTGATTTTGGTGACACTACACTCTGAATAATAGTGAAGTTATTGAATATTTTTTGTAGTTTCATCATTTCAGTGTTGCACTTTGTAGACGGTCCCTGCGCCCTCGTCTCACAGCTGGCTGACCATACAGACCAGAGTTAATGTCCAGACGCTCGTTTTGATTAACATACGGTTGTAGCTCGTTGTCTTCCTCACTACGGTAGGAAAGAGCCGTCAGTTGTGTTTTAACAAGGTTTCACTTATGAGTTATTGATCCGGGAAGTTCGAATCTGTGAATATATTTCCAACTTTACCGGACTAAATCCTACCACATAAGTCAGTTACGTATCATGTCAAAACCGGCTGCGCTCGCTCGCTGTGCTGTAAGTTTGGTTCTTCTGTTTTGAGACGCTGCTGCTGTTTGAGAGGCTTTCACCTGAGATCATCGTGATGATGAGACTCCACCTGCGCGAACCGCGGACTCACTGAAGTTACTGTGAGTGACTACTGTGCACTCAGGTGGCTGTAATTCAAGACAAGCTCGCCCGGTGGCCGTGCGATGATATTGTTTCACGGAGCATCAAGGCCATCAAGTGCGGGGCAACGGCGGCCACCAAAGTGTTTGTTGAAGAGTGCCGGAGTGTCTGTTCCAGCCCCTCCCCTCTCTGTGCATGAAGGAGGAGGGGCGGGGGGAGCAGTGCAGAGAGCTCCGGGTCAGCAGCTCGCCCGGAGCAAGGACCACAGCGCAAATTTGAACTATATCGATGTATGCGATATGGTCTAATTCCATATCACATTTAAAAAATATATTGATATAAGTTTTATATCGATATATCGCCCAGCCCTAATTGGATCCTTCTTCGCAGCTCGGAGGATCGCCTGCCGCATCGTGTAGCGGAGGACGTTAAAGATGAGAGTGCGGGGCCTGTCACAGTCAGGGCATCCATTGTAGATCCGGTGGGCCCGCATTATCTCTGGCTGCTCAGACAGGAGAGACGGGAACCACTCCGGCAGAGCTCGGTTCAGATATTGCACACTGTTCGATCCCTCGACCCCCTCTTTCAAACCGATGACACGAACGTTGCAGCGTCTGCTCCTGTCCTCCATGTCCGCCAGTTTAAGTTCAAGCGTATGCAGCACCGACTCGTGGTTAGCCACTGCTCTCGAGTTTTCTTTGACAGTGTTCTTCAGAGCCGAAATATCTGCTTTCACCACTCCAATACTCGTCGAGAGCGAGGCCAGATCAGACTGAATCACGTTCAATCTATCCTCTGTGCCTTTACCCATTTCGTGAAGTTGAGCGAACCGAGGCTCGAGATATTCACGTTGTCTCTCCATTAGCGTGTCTGCAATAGCATCCAGTTCCGTAGCACGAGTTCCTTTGTTTGACTTCGCGGTGGCACCGCCTGTACTGTTCTTCTTCCCAGATTCAGCCATTTTTGCCCCAAATGATTAAAAGCGCCACGAATAACAGCATAGAAAATGACTTGAAAGGATAGACTAATCAAAAACGGGGAGAATGGGGGAAGCGCAAACAGCCTAAGCCGCCATTTTATCCAGCCGGTCACGTGACCTCTGTGCCCAGGAATTTGAAGCTGGCCACCCTCTCCACATTGGTGTTCCATGGTGAGTGGACATCCTGTTTCTTCCTGAAGTCCATCATGACTTCTTTTGTTTTTTGGTGTTGAGTGTGAGATTGTTCTCTGTGCACCACTCTGTCAGCCTCTGTACCTCCTGTCTGTACGCAGACTCATCGCCTATGGTGATCAGCCCCACCACAGTCGTATCATCCGCAAATTTGACGATGGTGTTGGTGTTGTGGGATGGAATGATATCATGTGTATACAGAGAGTAGCAGGCATGTGATTTTTCCAGATTTTTCCGGAAATCCAGATTTTTCGACATGAAAATGTGACCCTCGTGAATCATGCAAATCCGCTTTTTTTGGGGGGGGGTAGGACTGCCGGACTGCCACGCCGCCATTAACCACCAATAGGTTTTAACAGACCAGGTGTTTATTTGGGACAGGCTCACAAAAATCCGGGATGAAAATGTCACAGACTTCGCCAGCTTCTCTGTGAATTCTCTGGCATCCTTCTGGGCAATAGTTGTCTTCTGCAAGTGAAGCTGGTGTGGTGGAGGAAATGATTTATCCAACCAGCACTCGTAGCAAACTCCTCATCTCTGCTGTCTCTGCTGCTGTCAAACTGCTGTCTGCTGAAAGCAAGCACGATACGTGAAAAAGGCGAAGAAAAAATCGTGCAGTGTCGGTGGTCACGTCTTCTTTCTTGATGTTTTTAAAAACAAATGAATTAGACTCGGCATTAATTTGGAACTGGCGGTTATTTACCAAAATATACACCTGCACCCCGCGTTTAAAGGGGACCACATGATGTGTTTATAATGTGTTTATGTGTTTACAGCTGCTAATGTATGTAACGCTGTTACTGTGATGACACATGACAGTTAAATATTGAATCCGTCTATAATAACCACATCCTGACATGTAACTGTGATTTTTGATAATCTAAGTACTAATAATAACAATCATGACAAAAAATTAACAAAGACTGCAGATCACGCTAAGAAGCTGCAACTGGCAGTGAGCTGCTTTCTTTTCTGTCAGCAGTGAAGTGATGTTCTACATGACAGAACATTATAGAACATGATAATGTATAAAATAACATTTAATGGTTAAAAAAAGAAGTACAGTTGCAGTAGACTTCTATTATAAATATGCAGCATATATATAGTTTATAATTATTATTAATATTATTGTTATTATTATTATTATCATTTTTATTACTACTACTATTTTTCTGCATATTCTTGACTTTGAATGGGAGCTGCTGTAAAGCATTTCTGTTTCTGATTCCTATATTATGCAGTCAGTTGTCCAAATTTAAGGTTAAATTAAATGAACCAAGACAGATGTCACATTTACATGTCAGGGTGTAGTTTTTATAGACACAGATTCAATATTTAAGTGTCATTTATCATCACAGTAACAGCGTTACATACCAGCCCTGCCCTGAGTTGCTAAAGTGGTGCTCGATGCCTTAGCATCCCTGATGCCCCTTTTCAGGTTTGCCCTGGCGTCGCTGTAGTTTGGCTTGTCAGCAGACCGGAAAGCGGTGTTGCGTGCCTTCAGCCGGAGTTGTACGTTCCTGGTCATCCATGGCTTGTTATTGGGAAACGCGCGGATCTGTTTTGTGGTGGTGATATTGTCCATGCAGCATTTTATGTAGAAAAGTACAGAGGAGGTGTAAGTGTCAATGTTGTCATCCTCAAATATGGTCCAGTCTGTGCAACTGAAACAGTCCTGCGGCTGCTCAGAGGCCCCCTCTGGCCGCACTTGTATGGCTCTAGCAGTTGGTTTGACCGTGTTGATAAGTGGTTAGTTAAAAACAAGGATATGTGGTCAGATTGTCAAGTGTGTTTTTTTTTCTCTTGTGTGACTGTGGACGTGTTGGTGGAATTTTGGGAGTACAGTTTTTAAATTAACTTTTTGCTTTGTTAAACTCACCTTCTATTACAAAAACCCCGTCAGGATGGTCCCGCTGTTGTTTGCTAATGGCAGTTAGCAAATTGCCTAAGGCTGTTGTGGTGTTAGCATCCAGAGGTACGTAAACAGCAGTGTAGAGCTGTCCCAAACGATTATTTTTCAAACGATTAATCTAGCGATTAATTCGTTACATGACCAAACAAAAGTAACGTAGTAACTGTAACTGTCGTTGGTAACTTATATGAGGAAAAAAATACCGCAGTTGTAGGCGGAGCAGCGTCTGTCCTCCCGCCTGTCCTACCGACTCTTCGTCACATTTCTGCCCGAAAAACAGCGTCTGTCACCGGCAAAAACCTTTAACTCACTCAAGTGGTTGTGTTGATAGAAATCACCGCGATGGTCAGCCTTCCCGACCAAGACTTCAGTGAACTTTCCCCCAGAAAACAGCCTCCGTCCCCGCAAGTGACAGAGTCACGCAGCACCTGTTTACTGATGGCAATTATGTAATAATGTAATTTAGCACGAACCTTCCAGGATGTTTAGGGGGGCGGGTTCTCAATCACTACACATTATAAACGGTCCACGGGTTTAGATCGACAGGGGAAACACCTGGGAAACACCCCGACGTCATCATCATGACGTCTACCATCACGTCTCTTTAGGAGCGGCAGCGCAGCTTTCTGTGTGAATTACATGGCGGTTCGTCTTTATTCCAGCGGTGCTTCGCTCTGTCTGAATGACCAATGGCGGAGAATTGACGAACCGCCGCTGAGGCGTTAATGCAGCGTCTCTGTGTGAGAGGGGCTATTCTCAGCCTCCGCAGGTACTACCACTTCCTGTTTGGGACGATGCGTCGACGCAAAATACTCATGTCGACAAATTTATGTCGTCGATTACGTCGACTACGTCGATGCGTCATCCCAGCCCTACAGCAGTGATTGTGACAACTGTAAACTCTTGTGGCAGATAGAAGGAGCTGTGGTCTCCATGTAGAGACGCTGTGTCCTTCATGTAGAGATGCTGTGTCCTCCATGTAAAGACGCTGTGTCCTCCATGTAAAGACGCTGTGGTCTCCATGTACAGATGCTGTGGTCTCAATGTACAGATGTTGTGTCCTTCATGTAGAGATGCTGTGGTCTCAATATACAGATGTTGTGTCCTTCATGTAGAGATGCTGTGTCCCCCATGTAGAGATGCTGTGTCCTTCATGTAGAGATGCTGTGTCCCCCATGTAGAGATGCTGTGTCCTCCATGTAGAGATGCTGTGTCCTTCATGTAGAGATGCTGCGTCCCCCATGTAGAGATGCTGTGTCCTCCATGTAGAGACGCTGTGGTCTACTTGTAGGGACACTGTGGTCTCCATGTAGAGATGCTGTGTCCTCCATGTAGAGATGCTGTGTCCCCCATGTAGAGATGCTGTGTCCTTCATGTAGAGATGCTGTGTCCTCCATGTAGAGACGCTGTGTCCTCCATGTAGAGACGCTATGTCCTCCATGTAGAAATGCTGTGTCCTCCATGTAGGAACGCTGTGGTCTTCATGTAGAGACGCTGTGTCCTCCATGTAGAGACGCTGTGGTCTACTTGTAGGGACGCTGTGGTCTCCATGTAGAGATGCTGTGTCCTCCATGTAGAAATGCTGTGTCCCTCATGTACAGATGCTGTGTCCTCCATGTAGGGACGCTGTGGTCTTCATGTAGAGACACTGTGTCCTCCATGTAGAGACGCTGTGTCCTCCATGTAGGAACGCTGTGTCCTCCATGTAGAGACGCTATGTCCTCCATGTAGGGACGCTGTGGTCTCCTTGTAGGGATGCTGTGGTCTTCATGTAGAGATGCTGTGTCCCCCATGTAGAGATGCTGTGTCCTTCATGTAGAGATGCTGTGTCCTTCATGTAGAGATGCTGTGTCCTCCATGTAGAGACGCTGTGGTCTACTTGTAGGGACACTGTGGTCTCCATGTAGAGATGCTGTCTCCTCCATGTAGAGATGCTGTGTCCTCCATGTAGAGACGCTGTGTCCTCCATGTAGGAACGCTGTGGTCTTCATGTAGAGATGCTGTGTCCCTCATGTAGAGATGCTGTGTCCTCCATGCAAGGACGCTGTGTTTTTCATGTAGAGACGCTGTGTCCTCCATGTAGAGACGCTGTGGTCTCCTTGTAGGGACGCTGTGATCTTCATGTAGAAATGCTGTGTCCCTGATGTACAGATGCTGTGTCCTCCATGTAGGGACGCTGTGGTCATCATGTAGAGACACTGTGTCCTCCATGTAGAGACGCTGTGTCCTCCATGTACAGATGTCGTGTCCTCCATGTAGAGAGGCTGTGTCCTCCATGTAGGGACGCTGTGGTCTCCATGTAGAGATGCTATGTCCTTCTTGTAGAGATGCTGTGTCCTCTATGTAGAGATGCTGTGTCCTCAATGTAGGGACGCTGTGTCCTCCATGTACAGATGTCGTGTCCTCCATGTAGAGAGGCTGTGTCCTCCATGTAGGGACGCTGTGGTCTCCATGTAGAGATGCTATGTCCTTCTTGTAGAGATGCTGTGTCCTCTATGTAGAGATGCTGTGGTCTCCATGTAGAGATGCTATGTCCTTCTTGTAGAGACGCTGTGTCCTCCATGTAGAGACGCTGTGTCCTCCATGTAGAGACGCTGTGTCCTCCATGTCGGGACGCTGTGGTCTTCATGTAGAGACGCTGTGTCCTCAATGTACAGACACTGTTCTCCAGTTACAGGGACAGTATCTGGCTCTGTTTGTTACGAGTCAACGTATTTTTCGCTGAATAAGGTGCCATGGTGGTCCACCAGGTGGGGCAGGGCTTTCTTTTTTTGTTCAGCTCACTGATGTCTCAAATGTCTCAGACATAAATGAACACAGTTTACTGCTGCATGATACACAGATTATTTTTTCTATTGGAGGATCAAACCTTTAACTTTGATCTGTTTGACACCTTGAGACTTTTTTGAAGGTCTAACTGTGTCAATAAAGGTTTTTAATAGTTTAAAATAGAGTTTTTTGTCTCCATGTTGACTCCTCCGTATGACGGAACAGATGTGTAAAAGTAAAATGTAAAAGATCATGAACATTTTACTTTATCTCTATAAAAGTTCTTAAACATGATGTCAGGAGGATAAATAAAGCAGAACCACTGACTCTGCTGTAATTTCCCTCATTAATGAGGCTGTTAGCAGCTCTGAAACTGATCTCAGGTCTGTGATTTGGTTCAGGTTTGAGATCCCAGAGCCAAGGCCAAGTGAGGCGGACCAGATGGAGGGAGGAGAGCAGCCACTCAGTGCCGAACTCAAACGCTTCCGCAAAGAGTTTGTTCAGCCGGTCCAGCTCAGGTAGAGACTGCTGCCCCCTGCTGGAGGCTCACACACACACACTGAATCAGGTTCAGATGAGTCACATGACCTGCAGCAATCTGGAAACAGTATTATTGTTCTATCAACTTTATTTTACCAGGAAGTTCATTCAGATACACACATACATGTACACACACCTATACACACATATGTGTACACACACACTTTATACACTATATATATATACACACACACACACACACAACACATAACAGAACAGAACGTTTTATTTCACATCTTCGCAGTTTACAAACAGAGAAGAGCCAATGTGTCTGATGATGTCAGTGTAATGTAACAGTGATGTCAACCTTCAGACGTTCATGTGACCTGTGATAACCCCTCCTCCTACAGAGTGCTGAATGTGTGTCGTCACTGGGTGGAGCATCACTTCTATGACTTTGAGAGAGACGCTTACCTGCTGAGACGACTGGAGGAGTTTATCGCCTCCGTCAGAGGTACACATCTGTCAGAACACCTGTGCTGATAACATCTGGTCTCTTGTCCAGCAGATGTTTGTGTCAGTAATGAATCGTCCAAATGTGCTGTATGTTTGAGCGATCCTGGATCAGAAATCACTCAGATCTGACTGCGGATCAGCTGATTAATGATGTCACATGCTGCAGGTAAGGCGATGAGGAAGTGGGTGGAGTCCATCACAAAGATCATCCAGAGGAAGAAGCAGGTTCAGGTGAGCGTGCCCAGTCACAGCATCACCTTCCAGAACTCTCCCCCTCCGATCGAGTGGCACATCTGTAAGCCAGGAAACACTGAACAGTTCGACCTGATGATGCTGCACCCCATCGAGATCGGCCGCCAGCTCACCCTGCTCGAGTCCGACTTCTACAGGTAAACAGAGGTCACACCTGTCTCTCATCTGTCTCTGACCTGTATCACACCTGTTCTAACACGTCACACACCTGCCTCACACCTGTCTCACTACTGTTCTGATAGATCATACACATGTCACACACCTGTCTCAAACCTGTGTGTCTCCTGCAGGGCGGTGCAGCCATCAGAGCTGGTCGGCAGCGTCTGGACCAAAGAGGACAAAGAGATTCACTCCCCCAACCTGCTTAGGATGATCCGACACACCACCAATCTCACCCTGTGGTTCGAAAAGTAAGACCTCACTCTGACATCATGCTGATCTGACATCACGCTGACATCATGCTGACCTTAGACTCTGCATGTTTGCAGGTGTATCGTAGAAACGGAGAACCTGGAGGAACGAGTCGCTGTGGTGTCACGGATCATCGAGATCCTGCAGGTATTTCAGGAGCTCAACAACTTTAATGGAGTTCTGGAGGTCGTCAGTGCCATGAACTCGTCTCCGGTCTACAGATTGGACCACACATTCGAGGTAACCATGAGGACATTGATGACGTCTGCTTCTGAGAGATCAGACGCTCTGAAACTGAGACAACATGTAACACAGACACACACAGGTTGTCTGATGAATCAACCAGCTGTCATTAACACGCTGCAGTCAGTAAGTCAATGTTAATGACCGCAGCTGATTGGCTTTCAGATGAGTCAAGGCTTTGTCAGTGTGTGAACCGACCTGTCTCAGCTCCACTCAGGCCGGCTGATGATGTCACTAACTTGCTGGTTTTAGAAGGTAATGCAGTCACCTGTTTCATCAGCTCCTCGTAGTGAAGTCAGGCGGTCAGGTCAGTTGCAAAGTCTGTTCTGGAAACACTAGAGGTGTGAATCTTCACTGGCCTCACAATTCAATTCAATTAAGATTCAGCTGTCAACGAATTGAATGCAAATGCATCTCAATGCATCTCAGAGATCTATATCACTGCACACAGCGACTTTACATCATTTAAATTCCCCTTTTATTCTGAAAGTCCTTCCAACAATCAGACTACAGCAGTCTACAAAATAAAAGCTGCATCTTTTCAACACAAACTTTACAGAAGCAAAACACTGATCCATCTGCAGTGTCTGACACGTTTGTTGTTTTCTACAATAATATAGTTTTCACATGGCAGTTTTAAGGTAAATCATCTGTGGACTCTGCTGCTCACCTCTCAGAGTTGGATGGAGAAGTTGACAGCAGCTCCTCAGATCTCAGCTGATCAGCTGATTTCACTGTTACAGTTATTAATGTGGCTGCAGATGTAAGCTTCAGGTTGAAAAGGCCAACGTGATGAGTGATTCTCCTGAGGCAGAAGTCTCGTGCAGTTCCTGCTTCACAGCAAGTTCATAAAACCTGACATGTGCCACGAGATGTCCATTAGAAAATACTCAACATGAGCTGCAGACTCTCGCTTATGATCTGTCTCTGCATTGATGCAGAGTCCGATTAATGAGACATTTCCACACCTCTACAAAAAACGAACCTCGTTTAAATCTCTGCTGCTTGCTCAACCACACACTGGTTCACAGTTATAAAACACTGTCAGTTAGAACAAAGTGCAGAGACTTGTCGCTGTAGTTTTCAAGAAAGAGTTCAACAAACAGAAAACATTGTCAAACTTCATAAAAAAGAATTTGAATTGGTTTAATTTATTTTTCTTTTTGCAGCAAATTCCAAGTCGTCAGAGAAAAATCCTGGAGGAAGCTCACGAGCTGAGTGAAGATCACTACAAGAAATATTTAGCTAAACTGCGCTCCATCAACCCCCCCTGTGTGCCCTTCTTTGGTACGCTCTGACACACTCACGGTTTGTAAAGGGTTAAACATGACGGGTCAAAGTTTAATCAGTCTGTCTGTGTGTCTGTCAGGAATCTACCTGACCAACATTTTGAAGACGGAGGAGGGTAACCCGGACTTCCTGCGGCGACACGGCAAAGACCTGATCAACTTCAGCAAGAGGAGGAAAGTGGCAGAAATCACCGGAGAGATCCAGCAGTACCAGAACCAACCATACTGTCTGAGGGTGGAGAACGACATCAGGGTCAGTGTGGCCATGAGGTCACCTCCTGTTGACAGGTGTGTGTGTGTGTGTGTTGGGTCAGAGGTGTGACATGTTCTCTCTGTTTCTGGAGCAGAAGTTCTTTGAGAACCTGAACCCGATGGACGACATGTCCGAGAAAGACTTTGCCGACCATCTTTTCAACAAATCTCTGGAGATTGAACCTCGAAACGCCCGATCGCTGCCTCGATTTGTAAGTGTCGCAACGGTAACACAAACACACTAAGATGTGACTTTTTGAACGAATTGAATACTTTTTGACTGGGTTTAGTTCTTTTGTTTCGGTGAGACTTAAATTAAACTTGTTCGGACATTTAACAGTTTTACTTATATGACGAGTTCTTCAGTGAAAGGTCATCACAGTTTAAAAACTGCTGATCAACATCTTAATTTGTAGTTACTCAATGATTCCTCTGTGGAGAACAACACAGTGAGCTCCTGGTTAGAAGAATGTAGTTTAATGAGATAAAAAGCTTCTTCATAAGATAATCAGCTGTCGAGTTCACAGACTTCCAGCTGTAACTAAACCGTTTGATTGGCTAAACCTGATCAAGCCTTAATGGTCAAGCTGTCAAAAAAGTATCGTTAGAATAATTATTTTAAGGTCATTTTGTTGATTTTGGCACAAATGGCTTGTTTCTGTATTTTCAGTGTAAACAGAGCTGCAGCTAACAAACTTTAGGTTGTTTTAGACTCTGTGGAGCTCAAACTGTTCAAACAGCTGCCAGCTGTCAGTCGTGTTCTGAAGAAGAAAGTTTGAAATTAAGAAGGTGAGTTTTATTGAAGCTTACATCACCATATGCCTCTTCTCTGAAGCTGAACATGCAGCCACTTCATGGCCCGTGTACACAGAACAGTTCTGGCAGCAAGCTGAGGAGTGATGGGATGAAGAGATGCTATGCTAACTCTAACAGAGGGCTTACCACACAGCTAATGAAGCTAACACTTACAGGCACATAACAGCCCAACACTCTGCAGCAACATCTTGTGTCCAACCAATCCACTCCCACAAACTATGTTCTGACCTTAATGAGGGATGAGGAGTTGGTTACCTCACAGAGAAGTGGCAGCTGTCGATCTATCAGCTGCTTCCTGTTGCATCACAGCCTGAATCAAACTGACTTCTGTTTTCTGACATCAGTGCTCACTGAACACATTGCATTTCCTGTGGATAGCAAACTTCAAATTAAAAGTCAGCTTGTGTTGAATGCTTTTCATGTGAAGGTGCAGCAGCAGGTAACGTTGGTTGTTACATAGTGAGCGACTGTTGGATGTTGTCAAGAGGTGGGAAAATGTAATCACCATGGCAACAACCAAGACACAAGCCTCTCCTATGTTTTCTTGGGTCACCAGGGGGATGGGTGATGAGTCCCGCCCCATCTACTGTATGATTGGTTGCCTGAAGAAGAGCTACAGTGACGTCACAAGAGCCTTTCTAAAAAGTTGAGATATTTTCAGTTGCATTCTTGGTAAAATCTTTGAAGAAGAACTTAATAAAACAGTTCAGCTGCAGCGACTCACATCCTGAGTGTTTGAATCTGATGACTCCTGCTCCTCCTCCTGCTCTTCCATCCCCTCCTCCTCCTCCTCCTCTTCCACCACCTCCTCTTCCTACATCCAGGTGAAAAAGTACAACTGTACTTTGAAGTCCCCGGGAATCCGTCCGACCTCTTCAAGGCCCGGCACCATGCGACATCCAACACCGCTGCAGAATGAGCCCAGGAAGATTAGTTACAGCCGCATCCCTGACAGTGAGGCCGACGGTGGGGCTGCCTCCGCCCCCAATTCACCCCGCACCCCACTGACTCCACCCCCTGCCTCCGCCGCCTCCAGCTCCACAGATGTAGGCAGCGTGTTTGACTCGCCGCAGGGTCCCAGCAGCCCCTTCCACTCCAGTAAGACCCGCCCACTGACACTAACAATCACAGGTCTGACACTGACCACGCCCACTGACATTGTCCTACCAATCACAGGTGTAACACTAACCCCGCCCACTGACAATGTCCCATCAACAGGCTCGTTGATGAGATGAGCTGCTCCTCGGCTGGATAGCGGACTAGACCATTGCTGTGTCTCAGTTCAGGGTCTGCATCCTCTGAAGGACTCTGCCTTTGTGGTCACTGAAGGCGAGTCCTTCAGAGAGACCTTGTTAACCTCGTCAGCCGTTGTTTAATGGGACGGTCTAGCCTTTGGGGCATTTCCTGGTTGTGTCACCAGATGTTTTACCCTCACGTCACGATTTCTGCCGCTCAAGTGATGATCTACGCCACACGATGTCGCCATTTTCTCTCTTTCTTTCTTCTTTTTTCGGCCGCGCAAAGAATCTTGGGATATGTGAGGCAACAAAGGATCGTAGCGGTGCATCCTCCAAAAAGAAGGAAAGAAGCCTTCGGATTGGGACAGCCTTCGCGTGGCGTTGTGACTTAATTGGCCTTCAAATGCTCCTCCGAAGGCTGCAGACCCTAATCTGAGACACAGCACATGTTTCCTGTTTCTGTGACTTCTTGGTCAGACCTGATAGATTTAAATGTGATCAGACACATTGATCAGTGTTCAGTTGTTCATTGTGACATCACAGACTGTTAAAACTCTGCTCACAGATCATCTCTCATCACTTCTCACATAAAACAGCAGACCTGTCCCTCTCACACTATATTAATACATCAATACATTACATCACACACATGACAGCAAGATCTCACCAACTCAGCAGAAACAAAAAGTTTCTATAAAACATCATATAGTTGAGTTTTTGTTTTTGTTTTAAATATGATTTATTTATCAAGTTTTTAAACAAAAAGAACAGACACAGACCCTTATATACATCTAAGTGAGTAAGATACAAATCTTGTGCATGATGTCAGGGCAAGTCCAGATCTGGTCCAACACAAATCTTACCAGCATGAATTTTGCGTCGGTCGCCACTGACCGATTCTGCTCGGACCGGCTCATCTGGAACGAGACTAATCACAGGTGTCACACTGACTTGTCACAAAATGTTCTGAAATGAAAAAGAGTGTAATAAATTATCTGGTGTGTGTGTGTGTGTGAGAGAGAGACACTAACACTCACACTAACCTCCATTTCTCTACACAACATCTGGACCTGCTGCGTGAGCAACCACACACACACACAAAGCCAATTAACTTAGGTAAAAGACTGGAAACAGTCCTCTTCCTTCGCCTCTCTTTGTCTCTGTCATTCTCTCCTCCTCCTCCTCCTCCTCCACCTCCTGGTCCTCCTCACAGTGTTTTCTCCTCTTTACTCCTCAGCCTGCGACAGTATCTTCTCTGTGGTCTCTTTGCCTCATGGTCCACGTTAGTATTGACCCTCCTGACTCTCCGTACATCTGTCATCACTGACATCACACTCACACGTTCACTGACTCACCTGTGTCTTAATCACCAACATCGCACAGCACCTGATCTGAATTTGAAATGACGAGCTGTGACCTCATCAATTCATCTGTGTCTCACCTGTCTGAGCCACAGTCACTTGTTCAATAGCGGTTTACTGTATAAAGTAACTGCCTGTCTCCATGGAAACCATCAACTGTTTTAAACAGAGTCTGCGTGTGTGTGTGTGTGTGTCTCTGTGTGTGTGTGTCAGGGGGCGAATTTCATGGTGGCCACGGCGGCCGTTGTCCCGCACTTTGGCCTTGATGCCCTGTGGAAAAAAAAATCATTGTGTGACCTTTGTGCCCCTGGCCCGGTCAGCTTAGTGGGCTTGCCTTGAATTACAGCCACCTGAGTGCACAGTAGTCACTCACAGTAACTTCAGTGAGTTCGCGGTTTGCACAGGTGGAGTCTCATGTGAAAGCCTCTCACACAGAAGCAGCATCTCAAAACGGAAGAACGACACTTACAGCACAGCAAGCGAGCTCACCTGGTTTTGATATGATACGGGACTGACTTATGAGGTAGGATTTAGTTCGGTAAAGTTGGAAACAGATTCGAACCTCCCGGATCAATAACTCATAAGCGAAAGATTGTTAAAACACAAACGATGACTCGTTCCTACTGTAGTAAGGTAGACAACGAGCTACAACCGTATTTTCATCAGAACCTGTGTGTGTGTGTCTGTGTGTGTGTGTGTGTGTGTGTGCACGTCCGTGTGTGTGTGTCCGTGTCTGTGTCTGTCCGTGTGTGTGTGTGTCTCTGTCTCTAACATCGGTCCTCTCTGCTCTCAGGGTCATCCTCGGTCTCCTCTATGGTGAGTTTCAGTCGTGTTTCTGAGGAGGTTCCGGTTCCTCCTCCTGTTCCTCCTCGCAGACGTCCAGAGTCAGCTCCTGCTGAGTCATCTCCCTCCAAGGTAACAAAGAGATCAATAAATTCATCCTCTCATTATCAGTAGTTATTGATCATGTCAACTGTTTTTGCCTAATCTCAAACTGTATTCTGCTGTAACAAAGAAGAGCAACAAGATGGGAGCAGCTGAATTTAAAGTATTAAAAATGTCACAATAAAAGCTGTGGAATCCTAACCCTGTAGTATAACACAGTGTGATACAGTATAATATAGTAAAATGAAGTGTAATATAACACAGTATAATGTGGTATAATATAACACAGTATAATGTAGTATAATATAACACAGTATAATGTGGTATAATATAACACAGTATAATGTGGTATAATATAACACAGTATAATGTGGTATAATATAACACAGTATAATGTGGTATAATATAACACAGTATAATGTGGTATAATATAACACAGTATAATGTGGTATAATATAACACAGTATAATGTGGTATAATATAGTAAAATGAAGTGTAATATAACACAGTATAATGTGGTATAATATAACACAGTATAATGTGGTATAATATAACACAGTATAATGTGGTATAATATAACACAGTATAATGTGGTATAATATAACACAGTATAATGTGGTATAATATAACACAGTATAATGTGGTATAATATAACACAGTATAATGTAGTATAATAGTCTAATGTAGTTTAATATAGTGTACTGAAGTTCAGTATAGTGTACTGAAGTTCAGTATAGTGTAATGAAATATAATATAACACAGCATAATCTCATATAGTATAACACAGTGTAATATTGTCTAATGTAGTATAATATAACACAGTATAATGTGGTATAATATAACACAGTATAATGTAGTATAATATAACGCAGTATAATGTGGTATAATATAACAGTATAATTTAGTATAATATAACACAGTATAATGTAGTATAGTATAACACAGTATAATATAACACAGTATAATGTGGTATAATATAACACAGTATAATGTGGTATAATATAACACAGTATAATGTAGTATAATATAACACAGTATAATGTAGTATAATATAACACAGTATAATGTAGTATAATATAACACAGTATAATGTAGTATAATAGTCTAATGTAGTTTAATATAGTGTACCATCAGTCGGGGGGGGGGGGGGTGCGGGCGCTCGTTACTGTCAGTCCGCGGCGGGGGGGGGGAGACGCTCGATCGTTCATCGCCGTTAGCCGGGGGCTCGTCGCCGCCGTCAACCGGGGGACGGACGGACGGACGCTCGTCACCGTCAACTGCGGCAGCCCACAAACACCCGCTATAAAGCAGCTAACATTGTTGAGTATAGCGGCGCTGACCTAGCCGTATAGCCGCGCAGCGCCGTTGTTCCCCCGTCTGGGGAGAACCCTGAGTATAATGTAGTATAATATAACACAGTATAATGTAGTATAATATAACACAGTATAATGTGGTATAATATAACACAGTATAATGTGGTATAATATAACACAGTATAATGTGGTATAATATAACACAGTATAATGTGGTATAATATAACACAGTATAATGTGGTATAATATAACACAGTATAATGTGGTATAATATAACACAGTATAATGTGGTATAATATAGTAAAATGAAGTGTAATATAACACAGTATAATGTGGTATAATATAACACAGTATAATGTGGTATAATATAACACAGTATAATGTGGTATAATATAACACAGTATAATGTGGTATAATATAACACAGTATAATGTGGTATAATATAACACAGTATAATGTGGTATAATATAACACAGTATAATGTGGTATAATATAACACAGTATAATGTAGTATAATAGTCTAATGTAGTTTAATATAGTGTACTGAAGTTCAGTATAGTGTACTGAAGTTCAGTATAGTGTAATGAAATATAATATAACACAGCATAATCTCATATAGTATAACACAGTGTAATATTGTCTAATGTAGTATAATATAACACAGTATAATGTGGTATAATATAACACAGTATAATGTAGTATAATATAACGCAGTATAATGTGGTATAATATAACAGTATAATTTAGTATAATATAACACAGTATAATGTAGTATAGTATAACACAGTATAATATAACACAGTATAATGTGGTATAATATAACACAGTATAATGTAGTATAATATAACACAGTATAATGTAGTATAATATAACACAGTATAATGTAGTATAATATAACACAGTATAATGTAGTATAATAGTCTAATGTAGTTTAATATAGTGTACCATCAGTCGGGGGGGGGGGGGTGCGGGCGCTCGTTACTGTCAGTCCGCGGCGGGGGGGGGGGACGCTCGATCGTTCATCGCCGTTAGCCGGGGGCTCGTCGCCGCCGTCAACCGGGGGACGGACGGACGGACGCTCGTCACCGTCAACTGCGGCAGCCCACAAACACCCGCTATAAAGCAGCTAACATTGTTGAGTATAGCGGCGCTGACCTAGCCGTATAGCCGCGCAGCGCCGTTGTTCCCCCGTCTGGGGAGAACCCTGAGTATAATGTAGTATAATATAACACAGTATAATGTAGTATAATATTGTCTAATGTAGTATAATATAACACAGTATAATGTAGTATAATATTGTCTAATGTAGTATAATATAACACAGTATAATGTAGTGTAATATTGTCTAATGTGGTATAATATAACACAGTATAATGTGGTATAATATAACGCAGTATAATGTGGTATAATATAACGCAGTATAATGTAGTATAATATAACAGTATAATTTAGTATAATATAACACAGTATAATGTGGTATAATATTTTCTAATGTAGTATAATTTAACACAGTATAATTTAGTATAATATAACACAGTATAATGTGGTATAATATAACAGTTAATGTAGTATAATATAGTCTAATGCAGTATAATATAACACAGTATAATATAACACAGTATAATGTAGTGTAATATAACACAGTATAATGTAGTGTAATATAACACAGTATAATGTGGTATAATATAACACAGTATAATGTGGTATAATATAACACAGTATAATGTGGTATAATATAACACAGTATAATGTGGTATAATATAACACAGTATAATGTGGTATAATATAACACAGTATAATGTAGTATAATAGTCTAATGTAGTTTAATATAGTGTACTGAAGTTCAGTATAGTGTACTGAAGTTCAGTATAGTGTAATGAAATATAATATAACACAGCATAATCTCATATAGTATAACACAGTGTAATATTGTCTAATGTAGTATAATATAACACAGTATAATGTGGTATAATATAACACAGTATAATGTGGTATAATATAACGCAGTATAATGTGGTATAATATAACAGTATAATTTAGTATAATATAACACAGTATAATGTAGTATAGTATAACACAGTATAATATAACACAGTATAATGTGGTATAATATAACACAGTATAATGTAGTATAATATAACACAGTATAATGTAGTATAATATAACACAGTATAATGTAGTATAATATAACACAGTATAATGTAGTATAATAGTCTAATGTAGTTTAATATAGTGTACCATCAGTCGGGGGGGGGGGGTGCGGGCGCTCGTTACTGTCAGTCCGCGGCGGGGGGGGGGGACGCTCGATCGTTCATCGCCGTTAGCCGGGGGCTCGTCGCCGCCGTCAACCGGGGGACGGACGGACGGACGCTCGTCACCGTCAACTGCGGCAGCCCACAAACACCCGCTATAAAGCAGCTAACATTGTTGAGTATAGCGGCGCTGACCTAGCCGTATAGCCGCGCAGCGCCGTTGTTCCCCCGTCTGGGGAGAACCCTGAGTATAATGTAGTATAATATAACACAGTATAATGTAGTATAATATTGTCTAATGTAGTATAATATAACACAGTATAATGTAGTATAATATTGTCTAATGTAGTATAATATAACACAGTATAATGTAGTGTAATATTGTCTAATGTGGTATAATATAACACAGTATAATGTGGTATAATATAACGCAGTATAATGTGGTATAATATAACGCAGTATAATGTAGTATAATATAACAGTATAATTTAGTATAATATAACACAGTATAATGTGGTATAATATTTTCTAATGTAGTATAATTTAACACAGTATAATTTAGTATAATATAACACAGTATAATGTGGTATAATATAACAGTTAATGTAGTATAATATAGTCTAATGCAGTATAATATAACACAGTATAATATAACACAGTATAATGTAGTGTAATATAACACAGTATAATGTAGTGTAATATTGTCTAATGTGGTATAATATAACACAGTATAATGTGGTATAATATAACGCAGTATAATGTGGTATAATATAACGCAGTATAATGTGGTATAATATAACGCAGTATAATGTGGTATAATATAACAGTATAATTTAGTATAATATAACACAGTATAATGTGGTATAATATTTTCTAATGTAGTATAATTTAACACAGTATAATTTAGTATAATATAACACAGTATAATGTGGTATAATATAACAGTTAATGTAGTATAATATAGTCTAATGCAGTATAATATAACACAGTATAATATAACACAGTATAATGTAGTATAATAGTCTAATGTAGTTTAATATAGTGTACTGAAGTTCAGTATAGTGTAATGAAATATAATATAACACAGCATAATCTCATATAGTATAACACAGTATAATATAACACAGTATAATGTAGTATAGTATAACACAGTATAATATAACACAGTATAATGTAGTATAATATAACACAGTATAATGTAGTGTAATATTGTCTAATGTGGTATAATATAACACAGTATAATGTGGTATAATATAACGCAGTATAATGTGGTATAATATAACGCAGTATAATGTGGTATAATATAACGCAGTATAATGTGGTATAATATAACAGTATAATTTAGTATAATATAACACAGTATAATGTGGTATAATATTTTCTAATGTAGTATAATTTAACACAGTATAATTTAGTATAATATAACACAGTATAATGTGGTATAATATAACAGTTAATGTAGTATAATATAGTCTAATGCAGTATAATATAACACAGTATAATATAACACAGTATAATGTAGTATAATAGTCTAATGTAGTTTAATATAGTGTACTGAAGTTCAGTATAGTGTAATGAAATATAATATAACACAGCATAATCTCATATAGTATAACACAGTATAATATAACACAGTATAATGTAGTATAGTATAACACAGTATAATATAACACAGTATAATGAAATATAATATAACACAGCATAATCTCATATAGTATAACACAGTATAATATAACACAGTGTAATGTAGTGTAATAGTCTAATATAGTATAATATAGTGTACTGAAGTTCAGTATAGTGTAATGAAATATAATATAACAGCATAATCTAATATAGTATAACACAGTGTAATATTGTCTAATGTAGTATAATATAACACAGTATAATGTGGTATAATATAACACAGTATAATGTAGTGTAATATAACACAGTATAATGTAGTGTAATATTGTCTAATGTGGTATAATATAACACAGTATAATGTGGTATAATATAACGCAGTATAATGTGGTATAATATAACGCAGTATAATGTGGTATAATATAACGTAGTATAATGTGGTATAATATAACAGTATAATTTAGTATAATATAACACAGTATAATGTGGTATAATATTTTCTAATGTAGTATAATTTAACACAGTATAATTTAGTATAATATA
Source organism: Sparus aurata (assembly GCF_900880675.1). Classification (NCBI taxonomy): domain Eukaryota; kingdom Metazoa; phylum Chordata; class Actinopteri; order Spariformes; family Sparidae; genus Sparus; species Sparus aurata. Next base: position 89,294 of record NC_044187.1, on the reverse strand, counting down.
ACACAGTATAATGTGGTATAATATAACAGTTAATGTAGTATAATATAGTCTAATGCAGTATAATATAACACAGTATAATATAACACAGTATAATGTAGTATAATAGTCTAATGTAGTTTAATATAGTGTACTGAAGTTCAGTATAGTGTAATGAAATATAATATAACACAGCATAATCTCATATAGTATAACACAGTATAATATAACACAGTATAATGTAGTATAGTATAACACAGTATAATATAACACAGTATAATGTAGTATAATATAACACAGTATAATGTAGTGTAATATTGTCTAATGTGGTATAATATAACACAGTATAATGTGGTATAATATAACGCAGTATAATGTGGTATAATATAACGCAGTATAATGTGGTATAATATAACGCAGTATAATGTGGTATAATATAACAGTATAATTTAGTATAATATAACACAGTATAATGTGGTATAATATTTTCTAATGTAGTATAATTTAACACAGTATAATTTAGTATAATATAACACAGTATAATGTGGTATAATATAACAGTTAATGTAGTATAATATAGTCTAATGCAGTATAATATAACACAGTATAATATAACACAGCATAATGTAGTATAATAGTCTAATGTAGTTTAATATAGTGTACTGAAGTTCAGTATAGTGTAATGAAATATAATATAACACAGCATAATCTCATATAGTATAACACAGTATAATATAACACAGTATAATGTAGTATAGTATAACACAGTATAATATAACACAGTATAATGAAATATAATATAACACAGCATAATCTCATATAGTATAACACAGTATAATATAACACAGTGTAATGTAGTGTAATAGTCTAATATAGTATAATATAGTGTACTGAAGTTCAGTATAGTGTAATGAAATATAATATAACAGCATAATCTAATATAGTATAACACAGTGTAATATTGTCTAATGTAGTATAATATAACACAGTATAATGTGGTATAATATAACACAGTATAATGTGTTATAATATAACACAGTATAATGTAGTATAATATAACACAGTATAATGTGGTATAATATAACACAGTATAATGTGGTATAATATAACACAGTATAATGTGGTATAATATAACACAGTATAATGTGGTATAATATAACACAGTATAATGTGGTATAATATAACACAGTATAATGTGGTATAATATAACACAGTATAATGTGGTATAATATAACACAGTATAATGTGGTATAATATAACACAGTTAATATAGTATGATATAGTCTAATGTGGTATAATATAGTGTAATGAAGTATAATGTAACACAGAATAATGTAAACTGAACAGAAATATAAATGCAACCCTTTTGTTTTTGCTCCAGTGTTTCATGAGCTGAACTCAACGATCGAAAACTTTTTCTATAAACACAAATGATCCATTTCTCTCAAATATTGTTCACCAATCTGTCTAAATCTGTGTCAGTGAGCACTTCTCCTTTGCCGAGATAATCCATCCCACTTCGCAGGTGTGGCATATCAAGATGCTGATTAGACATCATGAATATTGCACAGATGTGCCTTAGGCTGGCCACAATAAAAGGCCACTCTGAAATGTGCAGTTTTGCTGTATTTGGGGGGTCAGAAAACCAGTAAGTATCTGGTGTGACCACCATTTGCCTCACATCTCCTTCACATAGAGTTGATCAGGTTGTTGATTGTGGCCTGTGGAATGTTGGTCCACTCCTCTACAATGGCTGTGTGAAGTTGCTGGATATTGGCAGGAACTGGAACACCTGTCGTATACGTATCGTATACGTGTCGAATCCAGAGCATCCCAAACATGCTCAATGGGTGACATGTCCGGTGAGTATGCTGGCCATGCAAGAACTGGGATGTGTTCAGCTTCCAAGAATTGTTTACAGATCCTTGCAACATGGGGCCGTGCATTATCATGCTGCAACATGAGGTGATGGTCGTGGAGGAATGGCAAAACAATGGGCTTCAGGATCTCGTCACGGTATCTCTGTGCATTCAAATGCAATCCATAACATACGCATGCTCATACCATAACCCCACCGCCAACATGGGCCACTCAATTCACAATGCTGACATCAGCAAACTGCTCACCCACACGACCCCACACACACTGTCTGCCATCTGCCCTGAACAGTGAAGACCGGGATTCATCCGTGAAGAGAACACCTCTCCAACATGCCAGACGCCATCGAATGTGAGCATTTGCCCAGTCAAGTCGGTTACAACGACGAACTGCAGTCAAGTCGAGACCCCGATGAGCACGACGAGCATGCAGATGAGCTTCCCTGAGATGGTTTCTGACAGTTTGTGCTGAAATTCTTTGGTTATGCAAACCGATTGTTGCAGCAGCTGTCCGGGTGGCTGGTCTCAGACCATCTTGGAGGTGAACATGCTGGATGTGGAGGTCCTGGGCTGGTGTGGTTACACATGGTCTGCGGTTGTAAGGCCGGTTGGACATACTGCCAAATTATCTGAAATAATTTTTTTTTTATTTAACCTTTATTTATCCAGGAAAAAATCCTGTTGAGATTAAGAACCTCTTTTTCAAGGGAGTCCTGGCCTAGAGGCACCAAGAAGTTACACAGTCACATTCAGCGTACACAACATACAAACAAGATACGAGATACAACAATAAGAGATGCAATAAGGCTGCAGCTATCGAATATTTTTAGAATCGAGTATTCTACCGATTATCCCATCGATTAATCGAGTAATCTAATAAAAATAGTTTTGCATTATTGAACAACAATACTAAATAATGCATAACGAAAATGACAGGCCTGTTAGGGACTACAGCCTCTACAAATACCATACGCTCTAACTAGCGATGGAAGGCTACGTTAAATTAGCTAACATCAATGTTTATGTTAGCTTGTGTCGGTGACGCTTGGTGAGCTGGTGTTAACAGCTGGATGCTTTCGGTTCAGATGGTGAATCATTGTCGACATGCTGTTGTGGTATGCCAGTTCTGCTTTGCAGTAGACTTGCTGCATTTTATCTTCTTTTTTAAGTGGGAAATGATCCCAAACTTGGGACATTATCTGACTTTTACGGATGGTTTCTTGGCTGTTCGCCATCGTGGATGGCTCAATTCTGAACGTAGATGTGTGTGTCCGCAATAACAGTCCGTGTGGAAAAATGATCCCTGAGCTAAGCAGGCCACATAACGCGGGTGATAGGAATTACACAAAGCCTCGAGGCAGAGATTTTGCTTAGACTATTTTTTGTAATCGAACTATTCGAGTTACTTGAGTAATCGTTGCAGCTCTAGTCTGAAACACCTTTGGAGATGGCTTATGGTAGAGAAATAAACATTCAATTCACGGGCAACAGCTCTGGTGGACATTTCTGCAGTCAGCATGCCAATCGCACACTCCCTCAAAACTTGCGACATCTGTGGCATTGTGCTGTGTGATAAAACTGAACATTTTAGAGTGGCCAGTTCTTGCATGGCCAGCATACTTACTGGACATGTCACCCACTGAGCATGTTTGGGATGCTCTGGATACAACACGTATACGATACCTATATGACAGCGTGTTCCACTTCCTGCCAATATCCAGCAACTTCATACAGCCATTGTAGAGGAGTGGACCAACATTCCACAGGCCACAATCAACAACCTGATCAACTCTATGTGAAGGAGATGTGAGGCAAATGGTGGTCACACCCCAATACAGCAAAACTGCACATTACAGAGTGGCCTTTTATTGTGGCCAGCCTAAGGCACACCTGTACAATATTTATGCTGTCTAATCAGCATCTTGATATGCTACACCTGTTAGGTGGGATGGATTATCTTGGCAAAGGAGAAGTGCTCACTGACACAGATTTAGACAGATTGGTGAACAATATTTGAGAGAAATGGATCATTTGTGTGTATAGAAAAAGTTTTAGATCGTTGAGTTCAGCTCATGAAAAATGGGAGCAAAAACAAAAGTGTTGTGTTTATATTCTTGTTCAGTGTAGTATAATGCAGAAGGTTCCCCATTCTAATGAGAATGTGATAAATACAATCAATACGATAAGCTGCGTGGTTCCTCCCACATCATGTCTCACCCCCTCTGTCTCCTCCCTCCCCCTCTCAGATGATGTCGAAGTTGGACAGCCCCCCTGCTGTCCCCCCTCGTCAGCCCACCTGTAAGCTCCTCCCCCCTCGTTATTCCTCGTCGCTGTCATCGTCGTCTCCCCCTGACAGCCCCCCCTCCCTGCCTCCCCGGGAGCCTCTCAGCTCCCCCCTGCACCTCCTCCCCCCACCTCAGGGTCGCCCACGCTGTGACCTGCTGCCTCAGGCCTTCTTTCCCTCCTCCACCCCCTCTGCCCCCAACATCAGCTCCACCTCCATTGCCTCCTCCTCACCCCCGGTTCCGCCCCCCACCACTATCACCCCAAGCCCCACCCCTACCTCCAGGAAAATGCCCCTCCCTTCCCCGCCTCTCCCCCTCCTCCCCCTGGATGGCCCGCCCGTGCCGCCCCGACACGGTGTCCCCAAACTTCCCCCCAAGACCTACAAGAGGGAGTCTTTGAGCCACGCCCCCCTGCTGGACACACCCCCCGCACTGTGACAGCCTGGACTTCCAGAGACGGAGGGGCAGCTGATTGGACAGCTTGTGGAGGAGGTGGTGCTAGATGAGCTAACACTACAGCTGATTGGATCAGAACAAACAAAACAACGATGGATTTAAAGACAAAAAACAAAACATCTGATCGACCAATCAGGACGTTTGGGTCGGATCTGGACTGAGACAAACTAAAGTTAAGATCATGTGCCCTTATTCTAAAAAATTCAGCTGCAGAACTTCGGAGAACCTTTGTGTGTCATTTCTCTGTGCGAGTGATTCAGACCTCGTGGCGTCTCCACCAGAGAGGATTGTGAGTAATGTAGTGCCCCACAGACTGAAGTGGACTTCAGGTACCGGACCAGAACCAAAGAGGTACTTTACTGGTTCTAGTGACCTGATGTTGTTTGTGTCTGATTGTTAATAAAGTTGTAAGTGATGATTGCCTTCTTTCAAACAAGGGAATAAACATGTTTGTACCACTGAGCTGGCTGGACAACAGAGACCTGCGCTGCACTGTCTTTATTTACCTTCATACACGTCTTTATTTACCTTCACACGCCGTCTTTATTTACCTTTACACGCCGTCTTTATTTACCTTCACACGCCGTCTTTATTTACCTTCACACGCCGTCTTTATTTACCTTCACACGCCGTCTTTATTTACCTTCACACGCCTTCTTTATTTACCTTCATACACGTCTTTATTTACCTTCATACGCCGTCTTTATTTACCTTCACACGCCGTCTTTATTTACCTTCATACACCGTCTTTATTTACCTTCATACACCGTCTTTATTTACCTTCACACGCCGTCTTTATTTACCTTCACACACCGTCTTTATTTACCTTCACACTCCGTCTTTGTTTACCTTCATACACGTCTTCATTTACCTTCATACACGTCTTTATTTACCTTCACACGCCGTCTTTATTTACCTTCACACGCCGTCTTTATTTACCTTCATAGACATCTTTATTTACCTTCATACACGTCTTTATTTACCTTCATACGCCGTCTTTATTTACCTTCATACGCCGTCTTTATTTACCTTCATACGCCGTCTTTATTTACCTTCATACACCGTCTTTATTTACCTTCACACGCCGTCTTTATTTACCTTCACACGCCGTCTTTATTTACCTTCATACGCCGTCTTTATTTACCTTCATACACCGTCTTTATTTACCTTCACACGCCGTCTTTGTTTACCTTCATACACGTCTTTATTTACCTTCATACGCCGTCTTTATTTACCTTCATACACCGTCTTTATTTACCTTCACACTCCGTCTTTGTTTACCTTCATACACGTCTTTATTTACCTTCACACGCCGTCTTTATTTACCTTCATACGCCGTCTTTATTTACCTTCATACACCGTCTTTATTTACCTTCACACTCCGTCTTTGTTTACCTTCATACACCGTCTTTATTTACCTTCACACGCCGTCTTTATTTACCTTCATACACGTCTTTATTTACCTTCATACGCCGTCTTTATTTACCTTCATACACGTCTTTATTTACCTTCACACGCCGTCTTTATTTACCTTCATACACGTCTTTATTTACCTTCATACACGTCTTTATTTACCTTCACACGCCGTCTTTATTTACCTTCACACTCCGTCTTTATTTACCTTCACACGCCGCCTTTATTTACCTTCACACGCCGTCTTTATTTACCTTCACACGCCGTCTTTATTTACCTTCACACTCCGTCTTTATTTACCTTCACATTCCGTCTTTATTTACCTTCACACGCCGTCTTTATTTACCTTCACACACCGTCTTTATTTATCTTCACACTCCGTCTTTATTTACCTTCATACACGTCTTTATTTACCTTCACACGCCGTCTTTATTTACCTTCACACGCCGTCTTTATTTACCTTCATACATGTCTTTATTTACCTTCACACGCCGTCTTTATTTACCTTCACACACCGTCTTTATTTACCTTCACACGCCATCTTTATTTACCTTCACACGCCGTCTTTATTTACCTTCACACTCCGTCTTTATTTACCTTCACACGCCGTCTTTATTTACCTTCACACTCCGTCTTTATTTACCTTCATACACCGTCTTTATTTACCTTCACACTCCGTCTTTGTTTACCTTCATACACGTCTTTATTTACCTTCACACGCCGTCTTTATTTACCTTCACACGCCGTCTTTATTTACCTTCACACTCCGTCTTTGTTTACCTTCATACACGTCTTTATTTACCTTCACACGCCGTCTTTATTTACCTTCACACGCCGTCTTTATTTACCTTCACACTCCGTCTTTGTTTACCTTCATACACGTCTTTATTTACCTTCACACGCCGTCTTTATTTACCTTCATACGCCGTCTTTATTTACCTTCATACACGTCTTTGTTTACCTTCATACACGTCTTTGTTTACCTTCACACGCCGTCTTTATTTACCTTCATACGCCGTCTTTATTTACCTTCATACACGTCTTTGTTTACCTTCATACGCCGTCTTTATTTACCTTCATACACGTCTTTGTTTACCTTCATACACGTCTTTATTTACCTTCACACGCCGTCTTTATTTACCTTCATACACCGTCTTTATTTACCTTCACACTCCGTCTTTGTTTACCTTCATACACCGTCTTATTTACCTTCACACGCCGTCTTTATTTACCTTCATACACGTCTTTATTTACCTTCATACGCCGTCTTTATTTACCTTCATACACCATATTTATTTATCTTCACACGCCGTCTTTATTTACCTTCATAGACATCTTTATTTACCTTCACACACCGTCTTTATTTACCTTCACACGCCGTCTTTATTTACCTTCACACACCGTCTTTATTTACCTTCACACACCGTCTTTATTTACCTTCACACGCCTTCTTTATTTACCTTCACACGCCGTCTTTATTTACCTTCACACACCGTCTTTATTTACCTTCATAGACGTCTTTATTTACCTTCCTACACCATATTTATTTACCTTCACACACAGTCTTTATTTACCTTCACACACCGTCTTTATTTACCTTCATAGACATCTTTATTTACCTTCATACACCATATTTATTTACCTTCATACACCATATTTATTTACCTTCACACACAGTCTTTATTTACCTTCATACACCATATTTATTTACCTTCATACACCATATTTATTTACCTTCACACACCGTCTTTATTTACCTTCACACGCCGTCTTTCTTTACCTTCACACGCCGTCTTTATTTACCTTCACACACCGTCTTTATTTACCTTCATACGCCGTCTTTATTTACCTTCACACTCCGTCTTTATTTACCTTCATATACGTCTTTATTTACCTTCATACACCGTCTTTATTTACCTTCATACACCGTCTTTATTTACCTTCATAGACATCTTTATTTACCTTCACACACCGTCTTTATTTACCTTCACACACCGTCTTTATTTACCTTCATATACGTCTTTATTTACCTTCACACACCGTCTTTGTTTACCTTCGCACACCATCTTTATTTACCTTCATACACGTCTTTATTTACCTTCATACACGTCTTTATTTACCTTCATACACGTCTTTATTTACCTTCATACACAACTTTATTTACCTTTGCACACCGTCTTTATTTACCTTCACACACCGTCTTTGTTTACCTTCGCACACCATCTTTATTTACCTTCATACACGTTTTTATTTACCTTCATACACAACTTTATTTACCTTTGCACACCGTCTTTATACGGTGTGAAGCATTATGTCATCAGATCAGCCTGAAAAAAATATTTATATCCTCCAGTTTGACAAAAAAATCATTTCTGCAGTTCAAAAAACTGATGAAATGATTTTACATCAAATATTGTAATAAAAACAAACATCTGTCAGCTGATGAAACTTTTAATGTTTAATACTCACAAACAGGAAGTTATCACAGCAGGATATCAAATGTCCTGACACACAACATGGAACCAACATGTCACAGGTTTGAATCCAGCTGCATCCTGAATCAGTTTCCTGTCTGGATCTCCACTGACAGCTGCTGCACTCTGATTGGTCAGGAGACAGAGCAGAGAGCAGATTGGCTGGTGTCACTGTATTCAAATAAAGTTTTTAGTCCTCAGGGAGTGCCGGATCAGTCTGGATAATATGGACTCTGGACCAGACTCTGGATCAGTTTCTGGATGCGGTCCAGGATGATCTGGTTGGAGCTGCAGCAGTCTTCAGGTCCGTATGGGGCTGCAAGAGTCAGTACCCCCGCCACCCTCAGCTGGTCCCCCTCCTCCTCCACCGGGACACGGTTCTTCTCCAGCCACCTCTGGACGCCGGCCCTCCTCCTCCTCAGCTCCTCTGGGTCTAGCCCACAGGTCCTCGCAGGGAGGAAGGAGGTCTGGAGACGCCTTGTGGTCTCCTCATCTGCCTCCTGCAGAACCTGCACCTCCTCCACTGCGTGACCCATCACCACCTGCACCGATGCTCTGCCCTCCTCCCTGAAAGTCACCAGAACCAGACTACAAGAGACAGACTGGGTCAGACCAGATCACACACACACACACACACACACACACACACACACAGTGTGTGCTGGTGCTGTGATGACGTTGTTTTTCTCTTTGGTTAATCAGTTACGTATTTTCTACGTCATCAACTCAGAAATCAATTTCCAAAGAAACTTTAAGAAAAGAGAAAGTGTGTGCAGGCGTCGCGTCGCGTCATCACCTGGCGGACACCGGGTCCACGGTGAGCAGCCAGCCGCGGTGCTCCTCATCGTTTCCCGCCTTCACCATCACCTGTCTGTTGACGTAACGGATCCACTGCAGCGGACCTAACAGAGGCCAGCCGCACTGCATCATGGTCCACACGGATTAATATGAAAATAATATTCAATACAGCACAAACACTGCAGCCTGACCACTCGCTCCGGCACGAGCTTTAAACCCCTCCGGAGGAAACATGAGGCTCAAATAAAGGTTCCGCTTCCGGTCAATTGTTTCTAGTGACCTGCTGCTGCCGCCTGCAGGTGAACAGAACAACAGAATTTAATGACACCGACTTCGTTTTATGAATTACTACAAAATGTAAACAAACATGACTCAGAGAATATATATCAAAAGGTTAGGCAGCAAAACTGGATTAATAATAAATAAAAAAAAAACGTTTTTAGTCACAGATTTCATACATTAAATAAAACGGGAGCTGATTTAACTTTGAAATTCCGTCAGGAAGTGGTTTGTTGTTACTTCCGCCGGAGTAGCAGGAGGATGTCCCGACACGGCCGGACCGGGAGAGGTGAGTGCGGCCTGCTGGATGTCGGTACCGCAGCTCTGACACTGACTGCTGTCAGCGTGATTATTCCGTCAGAAGGACGTGATGTGAACCACAATCCATCATCTGAATGTATCGACATGTTTAATTTAAATGAAATGTGACGTCAGTAACGTCAGTTAGCTAGCAACAACCCGCTGCAGTCTACAGAGAGGACTGTTAATGAAACACACGTTAGAGGAAACATCAAGAATTCATCAGTCTTCTGACAGCAGGTCAGGCTCAAGTAGCTCCACTTGGCTTCAGTTAGCTTTAGTTGGCTTCACTTAGCAACAGTTAGCTTCAGTTGGCTTCAGGTAGCTTCACTTGGCTTCAGCTAGCTTCAGTTAGCTTCACTTGGCTTCAGTTAGCTTCACTTGGCTTCAGTTAGCTTCACTTGGCTTCAGCTAGCTTCACCTGGCTTCAGGTAGCTTCACTTGGCTTCACTTGGCTTCAGCTAGCTTCACTTGGCTTCACTTGGCTTCAGTTGGCTTCAGCTAGCTTCAGTTGGCTTCAGCTAGCTTCACTTGGCTTCAGTTAGCTTCACTTTGGCTTTAGTTAGCTTCACTTGGCTTCAGCTAGCTTCACTTGGCTTCAGTTAGCTTCACTTGGCTTCACTTGGCTTCAGCTAGCTTCACTTGGCTTCAGTTAGCTTCACTTGGCTTTAGTTAGCTTCACTTGGCTTCAGCTAGCTTCACTTGGCTTCAGTTAGCTTCACTTGGCTTCAGCTAGCTTCACTTGGCTTCAGTTAGCTTCACTTGGCTTCAGCTAGCTTCACTTGGCTTTAGTTAGCTTCACTTGGCTTCAGCTAGCTTCACTTGGCTTCAGTTAGCTTCAGGTAGCTTCACTTGGCTTCAGTTAGCTTCAGGTAGCTTCACTTGGCTTCAGCTAGCTTCACTTGGCTTCAGTTGGCTTCAGGTGGCTTCAGCTGGCTTCACTGGGCTTCAGTTAGCTTCACTTGGCTTCAGGTGGCTTCAGGTAGCTTCACTGGGCTTCAGTTAGCTTTAGTTGGCTTTACTTAGCTTCACTTGGCTTCAGGTGGCTTCAGCTGGCTTCACTGGGCTTCAGTTAGCTTCACTTGGCTTTAGTTAGCTTCACTTGGCTTCAGGTGGCTTCAGGTAGCTTCACTGGGCTTCAGTTAGCTTCACTTGGCTTTAGTTAGCTTCACTTGGCTTCAGTTGGCTTCAGCTAGCTTCACTTGGCTTCAGTTAGCTTTAGTTGGCTTTACTTAGCTTCACTTGGCTTCACTTGGCTTCATTTAGCTTCAGTTGGCTTCAGCTAGCTTCACTTGGCTTCAGTTAGCTTCAGTTGGCTTCAGTTAGCTTCACTTGGCTTCAGTTAGCTTCACTTGGCTTTAGTTAGCTTCACTTGGCTTCAGTTGGCTTCAGCTAGCTTCACTTGGCTTCAGTTAGCTTCAGTTGGCTTCAGCTAGCTTCACTTGGCTTCAGTTAGCTTCAGTTGGCTTCAGCTAGCTTCACTTGGCTTCAGCTAGCTTCACTTGGCTTCAGTTAGCTTTAGTTGGCTTTACTTAGCTTCACTCGGCTTCACTTGGCTTCAGTTAGCTTCAGCTAGCTTCACTTGGCTTCAGTTAGCTTCAGTTGGCTTCAGTCAGCATCAGGTAGCTTCAGTTAGTCACTTGTGAGGGAGAAGAACTGTCTCAGCAGCATTATCAAAGTCTGTTCCAAGATCATTGGAGTCCAGCTAACAGACTTATGCTCCATCTGGAAAAAACAAGTTATCCAGAAAGCCAGAAAGGTCATTAGTCATCCTGACCACATCCTCAGTCAGGAATTCAGTTTGATGCGCTCAGGGCGGCGTTACCTTGGCCCCCCTCCCCCCGAGGAAGACAAACAGATTCACAAATTCATTTATTCCTTCGGCCATCAGGCTTTTAAATATGGAGCCAGAACAGTCTCATAATGGATAAATGCACACAGAAAGGAATAAATGCACGAAAAAAGGACTCACAAATGTATTCGGGGAGTTGTGTATATATATATGACTCGATACACAAATGCATTTTCAATGCACACACAAATATGCTTCAATCCATATATAAGTACAAAAAAATGTTTTAAATATGTGCAATAAAAATTCAAAAATGTACAGTTATTTGCAATTTTCATCAAAAACATATTTGGATGTTGTTACACTGATATATGAATTGTCAAACGCGCATTTGTCTCAGTGCTTTTAATTTGTAAGCCTCCCTGCATTTGTGTACAGACTTTTTGAGACTCATCTAGCGCGACTCCGATTCACAAATGCGTTTTTTCTACAAGGGGGTCGTCTGCAGCCAATCAGATGTCTCACTCCTTTACAGCCAATCACATGAGTGCCTCCCCACGATGGGTTTTTAACTGACGTCATTACAGCGCGCAACGGATCTAGGACGATATGGATCTAGAGTCCAGCCTATGGGGGCGGCCATGACAGATGGTGGTGTTCTGTGTCTGGTTGCCTTGCAACTGCATGACTGACTGCTGCCGCTAAGCTAGTCCTAAACAACTAGCGTTATGTCATAAACGCTAAATTGTTTTTAAAATGAGCTCAGGTACAACATGTGCCGTTGTTGGTTGCCAAACAATTCATGAAAATTGAAGGTTATTTCAGAAACATCTTGTGTAGACAAACATGTCAGTGCCCTGCGCCCTACACGCCATGCTGAGGAAGGAGGAACGGAGACTAGCGTGGCTCGCGGCTTTGACACTAAAATAAATATTTGGGTTTATGAATATTGTCATGACCAGCTCAAGAAGCCATGACAAAAGATAGTGAGACGGGGATAAGCATAACAATTAACAATATTTATTTAAATAAAGTGCACAAATCATAATAATGCCATGAGGTGTGAACGTGTGGTTATCAGTGTGTCTGCCGATGGGTGCATGTGAGTGATGAGTGCGAAGTGTTGTAAAGTGTAGAAACCAGGCCGCAGCCAACAAAACAATACAATGGCGCCGGAGGAAAACCAGGTCCTTCTGGTGAGAGAGAGAGAGAGAACGACTGAGACGGCCTGCTCTTAAAACTTCCAGGAGACTGGCCAGGTGCTCCTGGTTTCAAGCCCCGCCCACTGAGATACCTGCAGACAGGAAGAAAGGGACACACAAAGCAGGCCATAGAACAGCAGGGGGCCGTCACAATATCTTCCACAGAATAGCTGCTGCGTGACTGCATGACTTCTCTAACCCGGCAATGCACGAGCAGCCGCCTGTCTCCATGACTCCATTTTCCTTCAGCATTATCCAGCTGTATGTTTAGCTTGATTGACACTCTGGCTGGGCGCTACTGCTGTTTATACTGCAGAAATATAAACTTGCTGTTTCTTCAACAGTACTTTCCCTATTTTGTTACTGTGCAGGTAGTTGTATGCTTCTGTGCTTTTGTAACTGCGTAATTCTCCGCCGTCAACACCCTCCGAAAATACAAGATAATTAATTATGTCGATGTAGCACCGAACGTCAGGCCATTGCTTCATGTCATCTGTCCACTCCGTGAGAACTGTCCTCACGACAACATCTGTACTGTGTATCCACCTCCGATTTTTGTCAATTTTGTCACTTTCTTTGTGTAAAAAGCCGTTTTTTAGAGCGAGCAAGACAACTACGCTAGTGTAAACACCGAGTTCAACCAGTTCAACCGGAATAGCAAAGCTAGCCAACTACTGCTATGAACCATGGGTAAACTCCGTTGCGCGCTGTAATGACGTCAGTTAAAAACCCCTCGTGGGGAGGCACTCATGTGATTGGCTGTAAAGGAGTGAGACATCTGATTGGCTGCAGACGACCCCCTTGTAGAAAAAACGCACATATTTAAAACAAGAAATATCTGTGTGCGCATCACAAATATGTTTACAAATCTTATTTTTATATGTGATTGTTTTTTTTTAACTTATATATGGATTGAAGCATATTTGTGTGTGCATTAAAAATGCATTTGTGTATCGAGTCATATATACATACAACTCCCCAAATACATTTGTGAGTCCTTTTTCGTGCATTTATTCATGATGAAACTGTTCTGGCTCCATATTTAAATGCTGCTGACAGCTAATGACCACAGGCCAGGCATTTTAAACCTGAGAGCCTTAATGTTTATATTTATTCATTATTTATTTCCTATTGTTACTTGCTGCTAGCTCTGGTTGTCTATGCAAACCTGCGGTACTGACAGAGTGGATGCTGTACGTGTTTTTTTTGTATTTGTTGTTGTTTCTTTGTTTCTATGTGACTGAGGCTGCGGGGATAAATAAAGTTGTTTGAATTTGAATTGAATTTGTTTTAATGGAGGAGTTGGTGTCTGATGGAAAGTCAGTATTCAGCAGAGGTGGCCCTGATGACATCATAGCTGACTGTTAGTGACGCTACACTACAAGGTCCTCTTGTTCAAGGTTGCCACAGGCTTCCTTGAAAACCTGGAACACATTAAAGGAGCTAGGCAGCCTTGAAAGTCCTGGAAAAAAAGCGTGAAATTGAGTTGATCGTCTGAAACGTTTGAAGCTTCAGCACGAAAATATCAGTTTGTGTTTTAATTTAAAGAAAAATAAAAAGGACGCAGTAAATCACATTCAAACACGTCAACACGAGATCCATCTGATCACAATGGTTACTACAAATTGATCTGATCATATTGATTGTTTCATGTCTCTAATACTGTGTTGATTATTACAGATTGATCTGAGGGAGTCGTTTGCGGGTCAAACTCTCCACTGGATGACCTTCTGTCAGACGACCCTTTGATCCCAATGATAAGTGTTACGAGTGTGGAGAGAAAGGTTGCTATACCTACGACTGTTACCGTTGCAGCTGGAGGAGCAGGTAACCATAACAACCATGCCTGTGACATCACACTGTTAACTGACATCTGAGGGAACTTTAATATTATATTTAATAAGAGGAAGTTAAACTGAAACATGTTTATGGAGTTAGAATGATGCCAAAACCTCACACACACACAAAACGTGTTTTACTCACACACAACGATTCACAAACAAACTCAGTGTGGTCTGCAAATGCAAAACATCATTCACAAACTAATGCATTTTGTTTTGCAAATAAGAAATGTACCAATCAAACAAATACATCATGCTTCAGAAACAAATACAGCATGTTTTACACATACAAAGAAACATATTTCTTCAAGTACAAAAAAGTATCCTTCAAGTACAAATTAAAATATTTCAAGTACAAAAAACAATTTTACAAGTACGAAAAAACTGTCACGTGACTTTTGGCACTACTTTTCCGCCTTGCTGATCCACACACAAATGTCTTCAGATCCACACACAAATGCCACTTAACCTTGCAAATGTCCTGTAATTCGCACTCCACACCAACAGGTGGCGCTGTTGAGTCAATTTAAGGCCAGCAGGACGATTTCTTCCCCCCTAAATTTGTATTTTTTATTGTTCTATTTTATTCAAGGCCGCAACACGATTTACCATTAGACACATATACATAGACGCCTCATTGAGTGCTGGACCGTGCGTCAACGTCACCATCATATTGGAAGAGGCAGCTCTGCCCCGTGAACTGTCATGTATCATCACAGTAATAGCGTTACATACATTGGCAGCTGTAAACATTCGTAAAAACATTATAATAATCCATCCTGTGGTTTGGTGCCGACCTGTATACTGAACGTATAAGGAGACATTATGTGGCTAGCTTGATGGGGAAAAGTGGCAAACCCGCAATGCCGGCCGCTATTTCGCTGGTATGATGTAAACAGGAAGTCATTGTCGAACCCATCAAAATTTCTTAAATTATTTATTTCAGACCAAATATAATTTTTCAAGGAAACGCATTACTTTTAATCTGCGCCCCTCTAAACGCCCCGTGGATGTATTATTTTTGAAAAAATATAGCTTTTAATAAGCATATTACATATTCAACCTTTAAGTGGCATTTGTGTGTGGATCTGAAGACATTTGTGTGTGGATCAGCAAGGCGGAAAAGTAGTGCCAAAAGTCACGTGACAGTTTTTTCGTACTTGTAAAATTGTTTTTTGTACTTGAAATATTTTAATTTGTACTTGAAGGATACTTTTTTGTACTTGAAGAAATATGTTTCTTTGTATGTGTAAAACATGCTGTATTTGTTTCTGAAGCATGATGTATTTGTTTGATTGGTACATTTCTTATTTGCAAAACAAAATGCATTAGTTTGTGAATGATGTTTTGCATTTGCAGACCACACTGAGTTTGTTTGTGAATCGTTGTGCGTGAGTAAAACACGTTTTGTGTGTGTGTGAGGTTTTGGCATGATTCTAACTCCATACATGTTGAACTGATCAATATCAGTGTGATGGAACAGAACTGAACTGCAGATTTGGTGTAGAACTATTAATCACTTTAAATCCTCCATCAACTGATTTGATGAAGCTGATCAATCAGTGAGCTGATCTGAAGCTCATCAAACACTGGGGATGATTTCAAAGTTTATTAAAATGTAAATAAGTCTGCTGTGATCAGTTTAAAACAGACCTGAGGTCAGTTTGTTGGATGTTTTTTCTGAACCAATCAGCTATCTGACCTGAGTCCAACAGGAAGTCATCGCCACTGTTTCTTTATAAAACATGAGCACTAACCCTAACCTTAGCCTGCCACCTGATTGGATCAATATACTGCTCTCTTATTGGTTGATACTTGATGACGATATATGATCCAGGTCTACAGTTCAATGTGTTTATATGACCGTCACATTCCAGAATGTTTGTTAACGAGATCGTCATAGAAACTACGAATTACATCATCAAAGATGAAACCTGTACACAGATAACAGAACATGTATCATTTTAGTTTTTATACAGACTTGTGTAGTTTCGTGTAAAATCTGCACTGGAGACACACACACACAGGTCACTCCGTAGCTCCATAAAGTCAACGGCAGCTCTCACGCACTCGTCAGCTCCACATCACTAGCCGTTTTTAAACAGCGTCTCCACATTATCTCCGGAGCGGTGGTTCGCCAATTCTCCGCTGATGGTGATTTACACAGAGCGAAGCATCTCCGCCTTCACGTGTGTAATTCACACAGAAAGCCGGCACTGCGGCTCCTAAAGAGGCGTGACGGTACAAGTCATGTTGATGACGTTGGTGTTTCCCAGGTGTTCCCCTGTCAATCTAAACCCGCGGACAGTTTATAATCATATGGATGCTGTTATAATGTGTAGTGATTGAGATCCTGACCCACCAAACATCCTGGAAAGTGACGGAGTGAAGTTTTTCGCGCTAAATGACATAATTATACATAATCACCATCAGTAAACAGGACGCTGTCTGACTCTGTCACTCGCGGGGACGGAGGCTGTTTTCTGGGGGAAAGTTCCCTGATGTCTCGGTCAGGAGGGCTGGCGGTCGCGGTGATTTATTTTCATCAAACACTCGGTGAGTTAAACACTCTTGTGACAAGCGTGACAGACGCTGTTTTGTGAGCAGAAATGTGAGGAAGAGTCAGGAGGACAGACAGGAGGACGGACAGGAGGACAGACGCTTCTCCACATACAGCTGTGGGATGTGTTTTCCTCATATAAGTTGCCAAAGACAGTTACAGTTACTATGTTACTGTTGTTCGGTCCTGTAACGTTGCTTTGTGGGACATTTCTCTGTATTTAGTTGAGTGAAGGACCTGTGCAGTTATCAGACTGTCAGACCGACACGCCCTCGCTCCGCGCCTCCGGATTATCTGTTCACACTGGGACGGCTCACCAATAATGCGGCCCTGATACTACCGCCACATACTGCCGGTGGGACCCGCCGTCAGCGGAACGGAGAGGGTCAGCGGCGGCCACATAAGGCCGATGGCACTTGCTGTCGGCGGGAGGAGAGGATGCAAGCCGGGGACGGAGAGGGTCGGTTCGTGAGGGTCCCAGTGACCAGCATCAACAGACTCTGCAGAAATCCAGACATTACCTGGTGATAGTTGCTGAAACTATCAGGGGTAAAGTGGACACTGCAGAGAGGTGTTGGTGGTGATGTTTAACTCTCCATAGTAACGTTAGCTCCTCTTGACAAAATCGATCCACCGTTTCCTTACGTTGTCATCCATAGGAAACTTAAATAAGCTAACAGGGCCGTTACCCTGCACACTGTGGCATCCAGGAAAGATGCACGAGTGATGTGGAGGAGATATGACTGGTTAGCTGACTGGTTGGCTGGTTAGCTAGCTGCAAACTATTGTAAGCAATGCTATCCACGACTGGAGAGCGAGTGGGAGAACCGCTGAAGCTGACACGCTGAAGGTATTTATACCACTTCCGCAGCAGGGCGGGGTTTATGCAAATCATAGATTTGCATGATTTCTGACCCGCCCATTAAATCCTGAACACAAAAATGTTGAAAAAAAGTGTGTGAGCCTAGCTCCAAAATTAGATTCTAAATGGTCGAATGGCTTTTACATGTTTTAAGTAAACACATTTATGACCTGTTTAATGTGTTTAGAAGAAAATGGCTGATTTTGCTTTACACGGACTTTAAAGTTTTTTGTCGGTGACAGACGCTGTTTTTTGAGCAGAAATGTGAGGAAGAGTCGGGAGGACAGTCAGGAGGACAGACAGGAGGACAGTCAGGAGGACAGTCAGGAGGACAGACAGGAGGACAGACAGGAGGACGGACAGGAGGATGGACAGGAGGACAGACGCTTCTCCACGTACAGCTGTGGTATTTGTTTTCCTCATATAAGTTGCCAAAGACAGTTACAGTTACTACGTTACTTTTGTTATGTCCTGTAGCGTTGCTTTGTGGGACATTTCTCTGTATTTAGTTGAGTGAAGGACCTGTGCAGTTATCAGACTGTCAGACCGACACGCCCTCGCTCCGCGCCTCCGGATTATCCGCTCACACTGGGACGGCTCACCAATAATGCGGCCCTGATACTACCTCCAGAGGCGGATCAGCGCCGGAGCGAAATTTCCCCCCTCTCCGCATCTGAAACTTTCACACAGAGGAGGGTACGGAGAATTGGTGCAGGATCCCCGCATGCAAACGGCAGTGTGAAAGAGGCTACTGAGTTCACTACAGCTAAACTTAAGTAAATAAAAAGTTGGTGGTGGTGAACTCTGATTGCCACCGTCAGTCTGATGGCTCTGCTGAGGTGGAGCATCAACCATTTAGGTCTGAATGTGTGTTGAGAGGGGGTGGAGCCACTTGAGCACTTTTCCAGGTTGATTTGGGATTTAAAAGGAAACTTGGGTTGGGGGGGCCTGGCTTGTCTTGGACACAGGCAAGGGGGGCTTCAAGGAAAAAAGGTTGGGAACCACTGCTCTACGCAATGTTTTATAAATTAGACCGCAGGTCTGCAGCTCAGTCCGTTTCATTCTTGTGATTTCTGTGTTAATCTTGTTATTTTGTTGATTTTCACTTCTGACTTGAAATGTTGTGAGATACTTCTTAACAGCTGGTCAAAACCTTTCAGGTGTCATCGTTTGATTCAGATCCCTAAAAGAATCCATGAAAGGGTCTTGAGTAAAGTTTTCTTTCGAGGCTGAACTTCCAAAGAAGGCCAACCTGCAAACCTTCTTTTCTTGTTCTGGTAGGTTCCAGGTCCAGGTCTCACTCCAGGCCCCGTGTGAGGCATTACTCCCGCAGCAGGAGCCGAGGGAGGAGGCGAGTCACATCCTGATCAGATGTTCCTCAAGGCTCCGACTTACTGCAGCTCAAGCATCTGGAGGCGTCCGACAATCACAGTCGTGTTACGTAGCGCACTTCTCCTGAGCTGTAGAAGCATGCACGCTTCCTGTAGTCATAAATATTCCCACAAACGTTATTTAAAACCATTTTAAGTAAAGCTGCAAGTTCATCTTGTCGTCTCCCACTCATACATTTGACTGGCAAAACAAGGGCCTAACAACTTCCTCCATTAAGAGGAGGGGATCATGTGATCAGCATGAATATGTTTATTATTTTTCAATGTGATTTTGTTGACAATTAACTTGTTGTTTGGGGGGATAGACAGCAGTGGACAATGGGCTTTAAATGTTTTCTCTGCCAAATAATGTCTTTAAATGTATGTGTCTGTAAGTCAAAGCGCCAGGGGAGGCGCTGTTAGTTTAAAGGGGGCCATCTTGTACTTGTGAAATGGGTCTTGGTTTGGTTACAGAGAAGATGACAGCTATCAGGCTTTCAGACTGCAAATTGTGTTTTCTATATTTTTGCTTTTTGCCCGTTTCTATCTAGAAGATATCGAGTCACTGAGCTTTGAGCTGTTCTGACATATCTTTTTGCTCTCACCTTCATTTCAATGAAATGGAAGGTAAGTAAGTTATTGTTTGTTTCTGTTGTGAGCAGTTGGGAGTTGAACCCTGCAACATTGTAATACCATTTAAAAGCACTTTCCTTTCTACTGAACTCAGAGGAGATGCTATATTACCTAACAAACACATACACAACCATACACAGACATTTTAAAACATGAAGTAACGTGTATCGGGTTCATTTTATAAAGAAAGCACACAGAAAGACACCTGTGCTTCTGTTTTGGTAGTTTTGCGTGAGTTCAGATGAACAATTCGGGTTAGTAAGATCATGTTGTAGTGAAGTGTGATAATTAAACCTGTTTGATCAGAATATGTTAATATTACAATTACTGTGTGATCATCAGGTCCAGATCTCTCTCCCCTCGTGGTTCCCGCTCAGTGTCTCCCTGAAGATCCAGATCTGCCATGCCTAGGAGGTCCAGGTTACCCCCAGTTTCCACTGGATACGGGTCCGCTGCGTTGCGGCTCCGATCCGGTTTTGCTCCGCCGTCCGCCAATCCCCACCAGTTGTGGTTTGAGTCAGCCACGGTGCAGTACGGTAGACAGCTGGCATCACGAGGCAGAGGAGTTCCCGCGATAATCACAAAATCACTCGTGACCGCAGTTATAGGTCTGTGTTATTAAAAACAACAACACGAAGTGTTCCCGACTGAAGGATCAGCAGAAGATGTTGTGTTTGTCTCTTTTTTGAGATTTGTGTGCTGGTGTCAACACGGAGTGTTTTATTTTGAAAAGTAACTGGATGTTGTTTGTTATTTCGGCACCTGACTTCCTGTCTGCTCGGTGCTGAATTCAGCAGAATTGCTGCGTCGTGTTGCGGCATCCGCCAGAAATAGAAGTCCTGCATATCCGTGCCGGAGGGCTCCGGACTGCCGGAGGTGAATTTAGCACGGAGAAGACAGGAAGTCAAGCGCCAAAATAACAAACATCCAGTTACTTTTCAAAACAGCGGAGCAAAACCGGATCGGAGCCGGATTGGAGCCGCAACGCAGCGGACCCATATCCAGTGGAAATTGGGGGTTAGACTCTGATGATGATGTCATCACTGTCAGGACCAACAGTAAACTACAGCTGTCATCAGAATGAACAAGAACAGTACCAGAGAGGCCGACCAGGTTCTTCAGTCCATTTAATAAAATGTGATGGTCTGCTGTATCGAAGGCGGCGGTTAGATGCAGTAGTACCAAGACTGTGAGTTTATGGTTATCTAAGTTGCACCTGATGTTGTTTAAAATCTTTAGAAGGTCTGTCTCTGTACTGTGGTTCATCCTGAAACCAGACTGATACTTCTCTAAAATGTTTGCGATTAAAAATTCATTTACTTGATTAAAAACACGTTTTTCCAAAATTTTACTTAAAAACGGTAAGTTGGATATAGGCCGATAATTATTAAAGATGTTGGGATCTAAGTTGCTCTTCTTCAGAAGGGGCTTCACCACTGTCGTTTTAAAGGAGGCGAGGAAGACACCCGTCTGAAGAGAGCAATTCACCATGGATAACAGCTGATCCTCAAAGAATCCACAAAGTGTTTTAAAAAACGGTGTGGGAATTGGGTCTAATAGGCAGGTTGTGGGCTTCACTTGGTAGTCCCCCCAGGAATCTGCAGAAAAAAAGTTTAAATTCCACGGAGAGCAATTTTGATTCTGCAGAGAGCAATTCTTGATTCCGCGGCTTGAACATTAAAATTCCGCAAACATTAAAAAAAACATACTTTCTTTTAAAAAACATACTTTTTTAATATACTAATGAATTAAATATTCTCTTATGAAATTAATTGCAATACCAGAACACTGCAAAACATTGTGGAACCTACTATTACTGGTTTTAAAATAATCAACATCAACATTTTCTTTGTCCTCGTTGGGCAGATTTATTTGCAACATAAAAAGTGCAAAACTTTTCACCAAACTATGGGTGAAGGTTTAGGAACTAGCAGTGAAACCAGTTCCTCTGAAGTTCTGGTGTCACTGCAGGAGAGCTGGTGTCAGTGAACACAGAACCAGACTGAGCTGCTCGTCAGAACATTTCTCTACACATTGAGTCAGCCTTCCTGCGGTGGAGTGATTGACCACATGTGATTAACACGAGCTCGACAGCAGTTCAAACTGTGACTGTACAGTCAGAGCTGCGACACATTTACTTGACGATGATTCAGGTGTTCTTCACTCACCTGGTGGATGGAAACTTGAGTATGTCGCTTCACTGCACGTTGATAATGAAGTTATTTTCATTATCAACGTGTACTGCTACTGTGAGTCTAGAGCCCAGTCTATCTGACAGCGACATCTAGCGGCTGGGATGAAAACTACATGCAAAATGTGAAATTCTGCGGAGGGTCTTTGAATCCGCGGACGGCCGAGAAATCTGCGGTAAATTCCGAGATTGCGGATATTTGGCCCACGATATTGATAATATCACGATATCTGCAATATTCGATATATTGCAAGACATTTCATGAACAATATATCACGATATGTGACTGAAAAATAAAAAATAAAATTTAAATGTGATATGCCTTGATGTGTCCAGGTTGACCCAAAGCACTTTTATGTTCCCACTTCCCAGGTACTGGATGGGTGAACATAACTCTGCACATAATTGGTTGCTTACTGAAATGTTCCCAATATTTCATTTAATTGTTATGTTATTCTTATCTTGTTTAGTTTTTGTTAAACTAAAATGGGCCCAAGTTTACATAATACAAGTTGCTACTGACTTTTCAGTATCAGAAAGCACTGTCCTGGTTTACATAAGACTTGTTATTAATATTCATGCACTTTAATGTGTCCAGCTCAGGGTTCTCTCCCGTCTTCCAGACGGTGGAACAGCGGCGCTGCGCCGCTATACTGCTAGCTTAGCCACTATATTCATTTTCAATGTTAGCTGCTTTGTAGTGAGGGTTAGTGAGTTAGTGGGTGACGAGCGTCCGTTGGTCCCCCGGCTGACGGCGAGGAGCCGGGGGACGGACGGACAAACTCTCCCCCCCGCTGACGGCGATAACGACCGCACCAGTGTTCTCCCGTCATCTGTCTCGTAAAAGCCGAAGTGGGTCCACACTTTCAAGTGGAAACTTGTGGGTGGGTCTTTGATTTGTTTTTCGTTATTCGTATTTTCCGCCATTCTTCCATCTGTTCTTCTTCTGTTGTTAACTCGTCTTCTTCACCGGCCGCTGCTTACGCCTACTTTACCCTCATTTACGGGATTAGCGCCCCCACAAACAGGACAGGAGAGAGTAAGTACTGACGGTGACAACGGGGTAAATCCACAATGTGTGTTGTAATAAAATATCAATATTTGCCGTCAGTGTATCGATTATTTATTGCGACAGAGAGCACAACAATATATTGCAATATCGATTTTTTCCCCACCTCTACTGTGAATGTATTTGATTTTGAACACATTGACTTGTTGTATTTTATGAGCTTTTTGATGAACAGACTGCGTTCCCATCAAAACATCATCATTATTGATTGTTATGAAGACGCAATAAAGATTTATGCAAAGACATGTGATCTGACTGCTGCCTGGCTGAGAGGCCTCCTTCATCCACACAAGTATCATTCTGAGAATAACTGGTTTACTTTCAGATGAATTAAAGCGGCCACAACACAGTTCATCTGCGTAGGAGAACATGTCATCATTTACATTTCTGAAATGGACCCTCTTGAATGACCGGGAGCATTATGTCCAATCAGATATCAAACAGCGGTGAAGAGAAACCTGGTCTAGATATTAAACAAACATAACTGATGTATTTAACATGAGTGCAGATAACAGCCTGCTGCAGACTGACATCATATTTAGAGTCTCTTCATGTGTTTTTAATGTGAAGCGTTTGAGAAGCTGCAGCAGTCAGTTAAATAGAATCCAGTCAAAGTCACAAACTACTTTAGTCACATTTCAACACAGTGGTTAGATAGATTTGTACATGAACTCATCATCATTATTCATCGACAGCCTGTCAGTCAGGAAACTGATGTCATGAATTATTTATCAGAAGTAATGTATGTATGCTCAAGTACTGTAAATCTGTATTTAGTTAGTAGACTTGCAGTTTAAATGGGGTTATTGATGATCCTTTAATATTAAAACAACCCTTCACATCAGACTGGATTAATTTCCCTCTGTGTTGTGACAGTTTGAGACTCCACAGCTCGACCGGACTTCATTTCAACGCCGTTTAAACAAGTCCAGGATTCACTGCCATCGACATAACAAGAAAACCTTTTAAGAACTGAAACATTTAAATCTGTTTAACTTCTTTATGTCGACAGCAGATTAACATTAAAAGGTTACAACATCTGAGCTCTAACAGCTGACCAATGGATACACCCCCCTCTCTGTAAGCCCCGCCCTCTGATGACATCATAACTCCAGCAGCAGCAGCAGCAGCAGACTGGGCCGCAAACTTCAGCTGCACACAGAGAGAAGAAGAAGAAGAAGAAGAAGAAGAAGAAGAAGAAAATGGCCGACTCAACCAGCAGCAGTCATTCTTCATCATCATCATCATCCAACAACTCCTCTTCCTCACTCAGAGACCTCACACATTCAGGTAGGACTCACCTGTTCACAGGCTTCATTCAGTCTGTAGTGAGAAGATCAGGTGACAGTCAAAAGCTCTAGCACAGTTACTCAATGGACCTACAGGTGTTTATTTGTAGTCAGTCAGTCTCAACCTCATTCTCGAGGCATAGACACCTTATTTGACAGTGGATAGATCAGAAAGGGGAGAGATTGGGGGTGTGACATGCAGTACAGGTCCTCCGGCCGGATTCTAACCGGGGTCCACTGCATTCGTGGCATCGCTCTAATCACTCGACTACCTGCGTGCCGGTCTCAACCTCATCTGACAGTCTTGATTGAACAGAGGCTGAAGATGATTGATTAGTGTGATCAATGAACTCAGCAGCTGATTGGTTGGAGACTGAGAACGTCAAACAATTGGAGAGCTGTCAAGTCTTCGATGAATGTTTTAATGTCTTTGTCTTTATAAATGCTCTGTGTCCACGTGCTTCTGTCTGCACTCGTGTCTTTATATGCTGTGTGATAAACTGTTCTCGTATTGGTATTTTTTTTCACATTCCTTCCACCTGCCAGGGACAGCTGCCATGGTCTGGAGTGGTGGTTGTGTATTTTTATTTGTTTGTGTTTATGTGTTGTGTTCTTACTTGTTTTCTTGACTCTAGCTGAAAATGAGCCTCTGGATAAAATCTGGCACATTTACATGATTAACTCTGGTGCACACGTTAATTAATGTGCATTGTCCCCTATTTGAATAAATAAATAAATAAATAAACTCTATAAAGTGTTCTTAACATTTTAATCAGTTAGCCTATCACAGCCTCTCTGTTTAAAACTATCACCATGACAACGGAAACAGTCAAGGACTTCCTCTGGATCCAGGTAGGACTGACGTCTGTTTGATTTATAGAGGTTTTTACATTTTCGTATTTGTGTTCAGACACAAAGATCCATTGTCCTGCTGTGAGCTAACCTGCTCAGCTGACTGCTTCTTGTTCTTATTCAGGTCATTCTATGTGAAACAAGCTGCTTACTGCAGATTTTAATCTCACAACCAGCTCTGGACTTTTTAACCCTTCACATCCTAAAACAAATCACATGACTACGGCTCTGCTAACTACATTCAGAGCTTTTGTCAGTTTTTCATTTTCATTAATCAAGTATAAGAAATAAAATTAAATGTCACATCTAGAGAAACACAACAACATTAACTTAAACTGGAAAAGTTAGGTACCGTCTACCTACAAGGATGGTTGACGGACACTCTGTCCATCTTTCAACAGGAAAGAGAGACGTCATTCATACATTGTTATAATCCATCTGATGCTCTGGCAAGATGTAACCTACTCTGTTTCCTGTTAAGCACACAAACCTCTTCAGCCTCCAGCTGCTGTTTTTCTCTTGTTCCTCATCCTTCGGAGCCGCTCTTCACTGCCGGAGTGTCTCTAGGTTGAGCAAAGTACTCAAAGTGTGCTTGCAGGACATTCTGCCATCAGGCTGCCTTCAGCTGGTCAGCTCTGCTTAAAGAGCGTCGAGACACTGCAGCTGATCGCAGCTGAAGAGGTCGGCGTGTTTACTGGTCAGACTGAAGGCCACAATCTGCTGTTTGTTTATAAACACAGGAAAAACAGGAACATAAGTCAAAAACACTGGACACAGAGTGAACATACAATCAGGAACTAGCATCCTAGCTAGCTAATTCTTGTCTCATTTGTGCTGCGATTAAACAGTAACTCATCATGGCCCACTGATCACCCTCCCTCTGGTTATTCAGTCCTATTTCAGAAAGCAGATTTAGTGTAAACTCTCAGTTTGTTTATCCTGAGATGAGGAAATTATTTTCTGCACCAGAACGAGACAGAATGTAAATTCTGTCTGAGTTGCAGTTGCAGTAACAAATCGGAAGTCGTATATGTCTTTGGAAACATCGAAACCCTGTTAGATATAAGGTCATTAGCGCAAAACTATCTTTAATCTGCAAACTTTATAATCAATCTGTCATAGATAGATAGATAGATAGATAGATAGATAGATAGATAGATAGATAGATAGATAGATCCCAGAGGGGAAATTAGGTCATCATAGCAGCAGGTACAATCAAGTATATAGGATATAACGTATATAAATACCGTCAAAATATAAGGGCAGACATAGAAGTAATCAGAAACAATAAAGCACCATATACAATATACAAAAAACAAAGTACTATATACAATGAAATGCTAATGTAATTTTAAGATAAAATACTGACGTAAAGGTATCATGAAGTAAAGGTAAGTGGACTATAGGATGCAAGAGAATAAGGTTTAGTTTTTTTACATTAATCATAATTTAAAGCACAATAAGTGATTTGTGTGTTTTGTGTTTTGTTATGTGCGCATTGTAAAAGTATAGTCCCCACTTATGCACTCAATTATTCAGGGTGAATATAGGCGACTCAGACTTAAGTATGTATGAATTGCTGTAAGTGGCTTGGACAAAAGCTTCTGATAATTACCCTAAATGTAAATGTTGAAAGACAGACAGTGTATCTGTACTTTCTGTCCTTGTTGATATAAGGTACATGCCGTTTACGTTGTTGTGTTTTTTGTTCGTTGTAGTGTTCCAGTTAGGACGGCTGTAGCTCAGGAGGTAGAGCGGGTTGTCTATCAGAAGGTCTCTGGTTAAAATTTGGGCTCCCCCCACCTGCATGTTGAAGTCTCCTTGAGCAAGATACTAAACCCCAATTACTCCTGATACGCAGTTGCATGGCAGCTTGCCATCAGTGTATGAATGTGTGTGTGAATGTGACAAGTGTTGTACAGCACTTTGAGCATTCAGTCGACTTGAAAAGCACGATAGAAATGCAAGACCATTTGTGTTTTACTGTTTGTTGTAATGTTAAGTATTTGTTGTTGTGTTTTTAAACTCAAGATCACCACAGTTGCGTGTGTGATGAACATGTTTATTGAGGTAGATCATATGTGTTGGCGTGTGTCTCTCTGAAGACAGGAAGTGTGTGTAATAACTCTGATCCCGCCCCCGCAGCCTTGCAGCTCGTCCACTGGAAAGAGCCGAAGAAGACAGCGGTGGCATTCGGCCTGTCGTTGCTAATTCTCATCTCCGTGGCAACGCTGTCTGTCATCAGTGTGGTGTCCTACCTGCTGCTCACCTGTCTCTGTGTCACCATAACCTTCAGGTAATCAGAACATACTGTGAATGTATCAACAGCCCCACCAGGTACCACCAAGGTGTGTTCCAGGTCCCATAATGCAGCTCAGTCCACTGATAAGTGATGTCATGTTCCATCTCTGAGCTTCATAATCGATTAACTAATTTATAAATGAACTGTTGTCTCCTTCCCGTCTGTAGGGTTTATAAATCAGTGATCCAGGCCGTCCAGAAATCAGACGAAGGTCATCCATTCAGGTAACACACATAAAGAATCCCCTCACCTCCTCTGTCCTCCTCTCACCTGGTCTCACCTCCTCTGTCCTTCTCCAGGTCTCTGTTGGACAGGGACATCTCTGTGTCCTCTGAGTCTGTGCGTTTGCTGGCTGACCAGTCTCTGGTCCACCTTAACTGGTTCACCAGTCAGACCAGGAGGCTGCTGCTGGTTGAGGACCTGGTTGACTCTCTGAAGGTCAGTTTACACACTACTTGTTAGCACGGCGGCTAATGCTATCCTCTGTTTATGTACTTCAGGTAGACCAGGTGAGACCAGGTGTCCAGTTACATTTTTTAATGCTTCAGCTGTCTGTTCTCTAAATGTGTCAGCTGTTCACTAAATGTGTCAGCTGTTCACTAAATGTGTCAGCTGTTCTCTAAATGTTTACGCTTTCTGTTCTCTAAATGTTTCAGCTGTTCTCTAAATGTCTCAGCTGTTCACTAAATGTTTCTGCTTTCTGTTCTCTAAATGTTTCAACTGTTCTCTAAATGTCTCAGCTGTTCTCTAATTGTTTCAGCTGTTCTCTAAATGTTTCAGCTGTTCTTTAAATGTGTCAGCTGTTCTCTAAATGTGTCAGCTGTTCTCTATGTGTCAGCTGTTCTCTATGTTTCAGCTTTCTGTTCTCTAAATGTTTCAGCTGTTCTCTAAATGTTTCAACTGTTCTCTAAATGTCTCAGCTGTTCTCTAAATGTTTCAGCTGTTCTCTATGTTTCAGCTTTCTGTTCTCTAAATGTTTCAACTGTTCTCTAAATGTCTCAGCTGTTCTCTAAATGTCTCAGCTGTTCACTAAATGTTTCTGCTTTCTGTTCTCTAAATGTTTCAACTGTTCTCTAAATGTCTCAGCTGTTCTCTAATTGTTTCAGCTGTTCTCTAAATGTTTCAGCTGTTCTTTAAATGTGTCAGCTGTTCTCTAAATGTGTCAGCTGTTCTCTATGTGTCAGCTGTTCTCTATGTTTCAGCTTTCTGTTCTCTAAATGTTTCAGCTGTTCTCTGAATGTTTCAAATGTTCTCTAAATGTCTCAGCTGTTCTCTAAATGTTTCAGCTGTTCTCTATGTTTCAGCTTTCTGTTCTCTAAATGTTTCAACTGTTCTCTAAATGTCTCAGCTGTTCTCTAAATGTCTCAGCTGTTCACTAAATGTTTCTGCTTTCTGTTCTTTAAATGTCTCAGCTGTTCTCTAATTGTTTCAGCTGTTCTCTAAATGTTTCAGCTGTTCTTTAAATGTGTCAGCTGTTCTCTAAATGTGTCAGCTGTTCTCTATGTGTCAGCTGTTCTCTATGTTTCAGCTTTCTGTTCTCTAAATGTTTCAGCTGTTCTCTGAATGTTTCAAATGTTCTCTAAATGTCTCAGCTGTTCTCTAAATGTTTCAGCTGTTCTCTATGTTTCAGCTTTCTGTTCTCTAAATGTTTCAACTGTTCTCTAAATGTCTCAGCTGTTCTCTAAATGTGTCAGCTGTTCACTAAATGTTTCAGCTGTTCTCTAAATGGTTCAGCTGTCTGTTCTCTAAATGTTCTAGTTGTCTGCAGTCATGTGGATGATGACGTATGTTGGTTCCATCTTTAATGGAGTCACCATTCTAATTCTCGGTGAGGTTTCTTGTTCCTGATTTCAATATTTTTGGACTTGTGCTTCAAACAAACTGAAACCATTTTTCTTCCTGTCCAGCTGACATCATTTTCTTCACCACTCCACTGATCTACCTGAAGAAAAAGGTACGGCAGCAGAACTTGTCTTAAAACTACCCCATCTCTCAGTGTCACAGCCATAGTTTAGCTTTTGCATTATCTGGGTGATTTATTATTGAGTTTTAGTCCAAATGTTCAGGTGCTTCACCTACAATAACCTAGGACTTCTTCCCATGGCCAAGTTGTACATTCATTCTTTGTAGTTCTGCGTTGGATTGGGGATGAGAGAGCATATTTGAGTTAAAGAAGTGGTATGTTAGTTCTGCTGTGTCAATGATTCTAACTCACCAAAGGTTTCAGAACTGGTCCAGTCGACCTCCTCAGCTGCTGTTTGACCCTCTGTGACATCACAGTCAGGTCCACCAACAGTTAAAAACACCACAAGTCCTCTCTAAGATCATTACACAGTACCAAATCTAAGACCAGTACAGTGTTTCTTTTAATGCCTCATATTGAGAATATTTCTGTGACTAAATCATCTGAAAGCAGTAATTGACCTATGTGTGTGTGTGTGTTTGTGTGTGTGTGTATGTGTGTGTTCAGACTCAGATTGATCATTACATTGAGTTGATTCGGTCCAGAGTGGAGGAGAAACTACACAAGTGAGTACACATCAGAACAGAGAACCACACTCACTGAGAATGCGTTTCCCCATTATTAGCAGTAACACATTACTTAGATTACTCAGTAATCTCATTACGTCTTCGACAACAAGTCAGTAATTGCACTCACCGGACCTAGCAACACGTAGTTAAAGTTTGACTGATGAACCATCACTGATCTGTGGGAGAACATGGGACTCTGGTGCCTCACACCAGCTGCAGTTCTTGTGATAGTTCTTCTTCCAACAGCCACAAGGAGCAGAAATGACCTCATTCACAAACTTACAATAAACTTACAATAAACTTTTACAGTGCAGTAATCCTGGCCTTAATTTGAAGGCTGGTTTGAGTGCTGATATTTTCTCACTGTCTCTCATAATATTTCTCCCAGACAACATGTCTCCGTTGGTGCTAATCACTGCTATTGGCTGCTGGCTAGCTTCAGTGGGTATTTCACATTAAGTGGCTGACAAATCTTTTTGAAGTTTGTTGATCTAATCACAAGCACACATGAAGTAGCTACACCATGAGTAACGTTTTTCATTCCTATCACACCTTGACAGTTGACAAGGTGTGATACGGTGTGACAGGGTGCGATATGATGGTTTTGTCAGACATACTAAGCAGACTGTCTGTGTTTTCAGGCTGCAGGACAGGTTACCTGGAGCTGTGAAAAGAACCAAAGCAGAGTGACCACAGACCTACAGACACCCACACACACTGTGGCCCCTCCCTCTTCTCTGATTGGTGTGTTTGTTGGAGAATCACCTGCTGACTTTAAACAGAAACTGTCGTAATAAAAATCCTTATGAGATACAGTGAAGCTGTCTGGATCTTTTCAATAAGACTCTTTCTGCTATTGTTAAAAACAACAACAACATAAAAGCGTCCATGTGTCCACTGGTAGGGATCGGTGTCATAACCCGGCATTAAACCCCGGGGCTAAATTTAGAAAGACTGTAGTACTGTAATAAATGTGGGGTTTGTCCTTAAGCAGGAAAAAACTGCCAGTGTCAGAGCCTTTAAATAATCAAACAACGGTATAGTACAAAAAGGCAATCTTTATTAAATCATCACAAGTTAAGTATAAAAGCTAATTCATAGAGGTGAGGAGAGCTAAAACTGACTAGAGGAACCAGTCATAACAGGACAGCCAATACACGCTTCATTTAACTGAAGGACCAGGAACAACTAACCCCCTGCTCTACCTGTGTTTATCGCCGGCAGTCCTAAATGGCTGCAAACGACACCCTCCCTCCCAAGAGAGTGCTGAGCCACAGCAGTAAGATGCTCTCTCAATGCCCTGTCGGAACAGTCTTTTGTCTCCTTCCAATCCTCCTCCTGCCTGCAATCACACACACCTGTATTCAATTCCATCAATATGTGAGTAATGCTCATTACATCACTGATTGTGTCCCACAGCCCATTCACATCACTGTAACAATAAGCTCCTGTCTTAGTGGTTCTAACCCTCTGCAAAAATTAAAAGTTTGTCTATGATGGATTTTCATTATTCCCAATCGTGAACAGATTTGTGTGGGAGCCTGTCCTGTGCAGGGGGCGGGCTCTCACTGCCTGTCCATCACTTCACACATGCATTAAGGCCATTAAAAGAGGAAGGTAGAGGCAGAACGTTTTTATATATATATATATTTATATATATATTATATA
Source organism: Sparus aurata (assembly GCF_900880675.1). Lineage (NCBI taxonomy): Eukaryota > Metazoa > Chordata > Actinopteri > Spariformes > Sparidae > Sparus > Sparus aurata. Next base: position 57,273 of record NC_044187.1, on the reverse strand, counting down.
TATATTTGTCTCCCACTGTCTGCTACTGTTGCTTCCTCTGTGATTCCCCCTCGTTATTCTCACCTGCTGCTCCAACTCACCTGTGCCTTGTCTCGTTGTTAGTGTCTGTGCATATAGTCTTTGTCTTCCCTCTGTTGTTTGTCCGTTCATTGCTTCTGTCTGCTTCTGCGTCTGTTGGTGTGATGTCCCTTGTGTTCCAAGCTCCTTGATGCTCCCTTTGGTCTGATGTTCCTCCCGTTTCTCCTCATGTACCTCCAGTCTCCCATTTGTCTCCCCGTTTGTTATGTTTTTGGATTTTGATTCTTGGTGGCAGTTTGCTTTGTACTTGACTTTTGTTGGTACTTTGCTGTTTTGATATTTTTCCCCTTTTTACTAGCTTCTGAAGCTAGCACCCGTCATTTGTTTGTATTCAGCTTTTTGATTATTAAAGCTCGCCTTTTGTTCCCTTCAATCCTGTCTCCTGTCCTGTGAGTAACTGCATTTGGGTCCACCTCCTATTTCCTTAGTTTTCCCCTTTAACCCACCGTGACAGATATATGTGTGTGTATAACACTATAACACTACATACTAAAATAATAATCCTAGCGATTCCAATAGGTCTTCGCACTGGTCAGTGCTCGGGCCCTAAATACATACACGGAACAAACATTGGACAATTTTATCAATTACAATGCGAAATACTGCATATCATTCAAAGTGAAAAAATAAAAATAGAAATGGCTAATAAATTGAGTTGGTGGACGGGTTCCATTATGTGAAGAGCTATCTTTTGAGGTTTCCTCGCTCAGGGGTGAACGTTCCTCTGTATATTCAGGAGTTCCATTTCAAAAGTCCCAGTGAGAAGTCCATCCAGAGCAAACATAATACAATTTTGCGTCCAAGTAACATCTTAATTTCTTCCAATATCTGTTACCCTTCTCTGTATCATGTCTCCGGGAAAATGTTAATTTTTCCATATTGTGAATTTCTTTTACTATTTCTATCCAGTCCAGGATAGTCGGACACTCAGTGCTCAGCCATTTCCTGGTATCTTTTTTGCTACTTGCTAGTAATATTTGTAATAGATATCTGTCTTGTTTATGCATTCCGGCTGGTATGTTTCCTAGATTTATAACACTGAAACTAAACACAAGCTGTAAATTAATAGTTCATCTAATCCCTGTGATTACATCTACCCAGTATGAACTGACGTTCGGACACTCCCAGAATATGTGGAAGCAGACAGCAGACATTTTACCACACCCTCTCAGACACTGTCCTTGCTCTGGGTTGTTGGTCTGTAAGCTTTTAATGTTTGGAGTTATTGAATTCCCTCCATAGGTCTGAACTAGAGGTGGTGGACTGTGTCCTGCAAATATTAAGCCAATCATGTTCAGATAACTGTACGTTAACTTCTTTCTCCTGTCTTGCTTTAATATAGGTTGTGGAAAGACCCCTGTTCAGTTGTAGAGCAGAATAAATCCTGGAAATCAGCTTTCTTTTAGAGTTATCTTTACATGCATTAGTAAATATCCTGAGCAGGGTCGTTCCCTCCTCTCCATAGGTTTGAATGTTTTTTCATAATGTCTCAGTTGAAGATATCTGAAAAAATACTTTCTCTCAAGACCACAGGTTTCTGAGAGTTGTAGAAAGGCGTAACCCTAACCCAGTGTAAGAGGACATTTTGCAGTATGAGGTGATACCCAGAGCCAACCAGTGTTTGAATCTGCTGTCCAGGTCAGCTGGTGTGAAGTCCATCATATGCTATCCAGTGCAGTATTCAAACATTTCTCTCAAAATTTGAGTCTCTAAGCTTTTTGTGCCAGATGTTCCAATTAGTCATTTTAATTTTTTTGGGAGAATTTTGTCTCCCAGTAAAGACGAGAGAGGGCAACCATTTTTTTTAACTTTATACCAAATGTACTTACTATCAGTAAAACACTCACAGTTGGAGTCTTAAATCAGAGGTGAAACAGCTGGTCTTCAGGTGAAAGGTGTTTATTTCACAAAACAGGACACAGACACATGAGTTACCCCAGGGTAGACTAAAACACTCTCTCTGAACATCCAGCTTATATACTTTTGGTCCAGGTAGCTTTCCACACCCTGGACCCTCCTTCTTTCATTATGATCAATACAATCTTGCCACTGCTATTTTTGGAACTTCAAACATACCCGTGTCTTGGACCATTCTTGGTTGTATTTTTAAAAAGCCTACAGATGCCACACCCAGGTCCCTCCCTTCCTCAGGCCCTGGGTGACCTGTGGCAACACATTTTACTTATTTATTTCAACATTGTCATCATAAAAGTTCACAATAAATATTGGTTTTCCCCTGACATCCACAACAGACCCAAAATTAATGGTAGAGCTTAGCAGTAACCACAGGGGATATTTCAGCAGCTAGTAAAGCGAAACTCTCGCCAAAAAGCAACCGAGGCTTTATTTGGGATTGAATATGAGTTAAACCTTTGTGTGAAAGCATAATTACGACGAAAGAGGCACTTTTAAGATTTACCGTAGTTTTGGTTTTGGGCACGTTAATTTTGAACAGGAGTGCATGGGGCAGGACATGCACTCCCAGGCACGCTTGAGGAGCGGTTCACCATGACTCTCCTGCCTGTCAGGTCGCACTCGGGGATCGACACTTTTTGCCTGGCATGACGGCGACGCGCAGGAGATGCAGCAGCTAACGTGAGTAGTTCAAAAACCTTCTTTTTCATAAACTCTGTGTACACAAACAATGTTCTCAATGCTCGTGTTCATGAGTAGAGACCTCATAGTGATGCTACGAGCAAAGTTTCATGTTGTGTCGAGCCTTCTTAGTGTTCTAAAAATAGCGATTTTGATGCTAGCATGTCCTGCCCCATGCACTCCTGTTCAAAATTAACGTGCCCAAAACCGAAACTACGGTAAATCTTAAAAGTGCCTCTTTCGTCGTAATTATGCTTTCACACGAAGGCTTGACTCATATTCAATCCCAAATAAAGCCTCGGTTGCTTTTTGGCGAGAGTTTCGCTTTAATAGCTGTAATGATTGTCAAAGGCATGTGGATAAATGATAGTGTCTCAGTTTCTGCCACTACATTTATTAAATTCTGTTCCGAATCCTTCCACTTTGTGTCACATTCTGGATAACACCAACAAACCAGAAAACACAGCTGTGCAGCCTTGTAGTAATCTTCCACACAAGGCAAAGCCATTCCACCTTTATCTTTAGGCAACTGTAACGTCTGAAATCTAATCTGTGGTTTCTGTTTACCCCAAATAAACAATATAAAATCTTTTGGTATTTGTACTCCTAGATATTTAATTGTATTAACTGTGTTCTTAAATTGACATGTCCTGTAGATGTTCTCGTACGGTTCATGATTAAAGATCAAGGTTTGGGTTTTGTGTAAATTTAATTTGTAACCATCATATTGGCCAAATTCTTTAAGAAGTAAGAGTAATTTAGGCAGGCTAATTTTGGGTTTAGTAAGGGTCATGAGAATATCATTCACATATAAACAGATTTTATGTTCTGTGTTTCCAATCAGAATGCCAGATATTTTTTCATCCTCTCTTTCTGCCTGTACCAACGGCTCAATTAACGAGGCAAAAAGTGTAGGACTACGGGGGCGTCCCTGATGACAACCCCTTTTTCAGGGACACTGTCTTAGATTAAGATCCGTTTATTTAAATTCTGGCTGTGTGTGAGCAATAGAGGGAGTTGAAAACTCGTATGACTTGATCATTAAATCCAAAATGTTTCAGAGCCAAATATAGATAATCCCAACGGACTCAATCAAAAGCCATTTCGGCGTCATGACTAATAACTTCAGATTCCATTTTATTATTTCCCACATAATCAATGAGTTGGAGAGCCCACCACACATTATCCTGGGTTTGTCTGTTTTTCATAAAACCCGTCTGCTCGAGATCTATCAGTGAATATTGATGCATGTAATCTCTGATCCATGTTTAGCGCTGATATAGGTCTTCAAGCACTACATTCACCCATAATGTCTTTATTTCAGCTGACGTCATTCTGCCGTGACCATGTTTATGTTTAAACACATTAGAAAAAAACAATAATGAGTTTCATTTTTTAGAACATATGACTTTTCCATGAATACAGAAAAAAGTCTGCAGCAATGATGTGAGTTTGAATGTCACAGATGTAATTTTGAAATGGCTGATGTTATTGAATTTGTCGTCTGAGCCTGAGTGTGCATTAATGAGCTGAGCAAACATGAAAAAGTAACTAATCACTTTTAAATGCAGCAGTTCATGAAGTCATTGAATTACTTTTGAGACCAGTAACTTCTAACTGTAACTAATTATTAGTTCCCAGTAAGTTGCACAACACTGAATATAATATAATCATATGTTTAGAGCTGCAATGATTTATCAATCAGTAAATCAAAAGAAAATGAATTCACCATTTCGAGAAAAATACTTTGTCTTATGTCTCACTACTGAATCCCTGCTGGTTGAATACAATCAGCAACATAATCAATAATATATCAATACATTAATAACACCTTATACACAGAATTATTCATCAGTAAATGGCTTTGATGTAGAGGTCCAAGCATAGGTGGGGTCAGGTGAAGGACAAGTAGAGGCTGTCTACACATTTTTTTATTGTATGTTTTGTTGCTGGTCTATGCTGGTTTTTCCAGCAGGGCTGGCAGCTCCACCTTCAGGATGACATGTCTCCACCTGCAACAGCTTCATCAGAGAAACATCTCAAAGTATGAAAAGGGTCCAGTGTGTCTGTCCGTTGTCAGTGCTGATGCCTTTTCTTTTACTTCTGCCTACAGGCACAAATAAAATAACCTGAATGTCAGGGACCGTGCTAGCAGGCATGAGAAGGCAGTGTAATTTTCAAAAAATGTGTTTTATTAACAAACAAATGAAAATAATTAACAAAATATTGAATAAAGTTCTGGGCCTCTAAAATAGGTCAACTAAACAGAACTTAAACTAAACTAAACAGAACTTAACCTAAACCAAATACACCCTCGCTCAGGACAGACTAAAAGCAACCAACTGAAACATACGGGTTCACATATATACTGGCTGATCAGGCCATTTAAGACACACTGGGGGATAGACAAAGACACCACTTAAGCAAGACTACAAAGAAACACAAATCACCACTAATTAGTCTACCTGATCTTTAGGGGAAGAAAAATAATAATCATTATTCACTGAAATACAATACAACAATCAAAGCATGAAGCAGAGCCCTCCCCCCTGATGCCAGAGGCCAATGGTACAGTCCATTTAGCAGCCAGCACTATTTAAGGCCAGGTGATGCAGATTGGCCTCCTTTTGCTGGCCAGCCAGGAACTCCACTGCAACTCCCAGGAACTGGTAACTCAAAGAATATCACATTAACTTTCCATGCCATTAATGAAATTATTAAAACAAATGGCAAAATTGACTTAGAAAAGTTACCTAAATGTGTGCACTACAGAAGGAAACCATTCTGTCAAAACTACTAATAAAAAGTGCCATATGAAACTTAAAACCTGTGTCCAGTTATTTCTTTCTTTATGAGTATTATGTAAAGAAACCTAACAAAAGTAAATAAACTAGATGAGTTACCACCCTTTGTGTGTTATTCAGTGTGGGGTTGCTTCTGCAGCCATCACACTGAACCTGATTCTAAAATACTTTTTATTTCAGCTGACTGTCAGAATCTCTCTGAACTGATCGGAGCTGATTCAGATCACGTGTTTTGCAGGTGATGAGGCCGACTTCTGGTTAATCAGCTTGCGTCATTCTTCTCACAGCCAATCAGTGTGTGATGACGCCTCTTTATGAAAGCTGAAGATGGGTGATGAATGTCACACTGACTCACCGAGATTGAATGCCGCAGTCTGACAGAAACTCTTGTGTTTGGACCATCTTCACATTTCTCTGCCGTCCTTTCTCTGTTCTCATTGAAGGAACGTTGCAGCGTTCTGCAACTGAGTTCAATGACTACTAAAAACTATGTTGCCTGCATCAGAGCTGTACTCGCTGCTGTTTGGAAGGACACCAAACTTTGCTGGTCTAGAACAAAGAGCCAGTGTAGTGAGTTTTGGCTAGTCCATGGAAGAACAAAGATTTTCACTATAGATGCCAAATTGTCTAAGAACCAGTCAAGTCAGGAGCAACACTTCTAAACAGTGGCTGTCATCCACCAGAATTGTTTCGAACAATGCTGCAAACTGGAGACGTATACAGGGACTGGATGTAGTGAGGTACGGTGGCTCTCATGCCTGTTGCTGCCCTCAGGTTATTAATCTTCACTAAATACCCTCCCTCTTTTAGACATCTTATCTTTTAATTTAAATTGATTAAGGAAACTTTAGCTGGAGGTAAAGAGAGGGAAAATATTTCAGCTTCATTGATATTTGCAAGGTTTGATATTTTTGTGGGGTTGGAACAAGTGTCTTCTCTGAACACTGCCACAGTCAGTTGATCTGGGCAACTGTAAATGTTTCTGTCCAGAGTTTCCTCAGAGGTCACTGTGCTATTCTGTGTGCAGAGATGTTTTTATTTTGAATTATTGATGTTTAAAGTGACCTGAATAAGTTGGAGCACTTCAGAGCTTTAAGCTCCCTCTAAATGGAACAACAGCACGCTAACACTGATGCTATCATGGACTCTAATGCTATGAGTCTGGTGTGTTCAGGTTCAGCACGTGGTTTTTCTGACTGAATTATTCATCTGACTGAAAGCACTGTTTGTTCTACATGAATGGAACAAAAATCAAACCTTTCTGCTGACTACAAAATTTCAACCAAACTAAACCTGGAACATCAACCGATGTCTCTAGCCTGCAGGTTATGGTAGCTAACCCTAACCTGTAGCAACCCTACTCTAACCTGCAGTTTAGCAACCCTACCCTGCTGTTGACAGTTTGAGATGATGTGCTCTTAGATGTATTACTTGATCTCACCACCAGAGGCCAGTGCTGAAAGATCAGACATGTTAATTATTTTACATGCAATCAAATAAGGTAAAATCAGTTAATAATAAATGTAGACCAACAGTGTAATGACTTAATATGAATACTAATACAATTATACCTCCTTCTGTTCTTGTGTATTTTGTACAGTATATGGTATTAATGTAAATGCATCTGGCTAAAATATAAACCAACAGTTCAGAGTTGGTAACTAAGCTGAATTTAGTTAATTTCCATTTTGGGTCGAGCCCTGTGTGTCCAGAGTGCTCTGATGAGTGTTGGTGAGGAACTGAAAGATAAAGTGGTCCTTTATGTTCTACAACTGAATAAAACCTTGAAAAGCCTCTTGGATTAAAAAGCGTTGTCACAGACCTGAGAAAAGATTTGTGGTTCTCACAGGAAAGCCGGGATATAAACTCACGATGAGCTTGTGGACCATGATACATTGCTGCAGATGAAACCAGCCAACAGGATATTAGAGAGTGAAATGAGCTTGATCTTAAACATCGACAGCAGTAAAATGATACATAAATGTGGTGGGAATAATCTACACACTTCTGTAAGAAAAACACTGACAAGAACAGATTACTGCAGTACTTGCAGAGTACTGAGTACTTTTACTTTGAGTACTTCAAGTAGAATTTGCTGCTTATACTTACATACTCTGACTTTGGTCAGGTTTTGATGCAGGACTTTTATTGCATTATGTATTATGTATGTACTTGATTATTGTCACAGTGTAATATTAGTATTTTTTGAAGTGAAGGATCTCAATACGTTTGTTTCTTTCATGGCTTTAAAATGTACGATAAGTGGAGTTAATATTAAACATGACAGCTGGCCTAACGCTGTAGCGGGCCCGGCTGACCCTCGGACCTTTAATATTCATAAAACTGTTCATATTCGACACAGTTGATTTCTTGCTTCATAAAATCTTGAAAGTTAATTTTGTGATGAAATAGAATACAAAAACTGTTAAAACTTCTAGTTTTTGGCCTCTTCCTTAAATGCCCAGATGAATTCTGGGATATTTGCTCTGGTAAGTTCATACAAGTAACCAACTGATGCACCCTGGGAAAATGGGCATGTCAAGAACACCTTCAGGAATTTTAACACTTCTTGGTGAGATAAGAACATTTTTGTATTGAGACATCGAGCCACAAAAGATGAGGAATCACAAGAACAGGCGAGACGGATGCAGACTGACCCTGACCCGTGACCCCTGACCTGTGACCCCTGACCCTGATCCGTGACCCCTGACCCGTGACCCTGATCCGTGACCCCTGACCCGTGACCCCTGACCCTGATCCGTGACCCCTGACCCGTGACCCTGATCCGTGACCCCTGACCCGTGACCCCTGACCCTGATCCGTGACCCCTGACCCGTGACCCTGATCCGTGACCCCTGACCCGTGACCCCTGAGAGGCTGTTGAGGCTGCACACCATTGGAAGTCTCACCAGGAACATCCGAGAGTCTGATAGTCTGTTCGTGTAGACGTTTTGGAACCATGACTTCATGATAATAGGTAATTAAATAGCAATAATAATATTAACTAACTGAAGGTAATAGACAGATGAACAGGCAGGTATTGATCAGGATGGATTGACTTATTAAACTGCTGTGAGGGAAAAGTTGGACTTCTGTGAAAGACTAACTGTTTAAAGCTATTTAATTCAAAATGATCAATAAACTCCAAACACATGATGCAACTTACAATTGGAACTGATGACGAAAAGCAATAGTTTCATTTTGTAGAAAAAAAAGGGTCAGTAATTTCCTCAATCAGCTGATCCTTGAAGTTTTTATCAAACATTATTAAAACATTTTTGAATAACTGAACATTGTTCTAACCCAACATGTTCTGTTGACTCACTAAATGAATAATCAACTTTTTCAGTTTCACTTTGAGTAACAGCAAATTGTTACTGTTTTTTGCAGGTGTGACATCACTGATGATGTTCAGTAGCGGGTGGAGAAGCCGTGGATCTCCAGTTTAGAAATGTCTCTCTCGTTGGAGAAGACGGCTCGGTCAATTCGAGAGCTCGGACTGCCTACACTCTTTAGCCAGAGTTTCCTGAAAAACATGAGAAGAAGAATGTAAAATAATTCTATTTCTGTAGAATGAATAAAAAAACAGTATGCGGGAGAAGATTCTGTCATCAACAGCCGAATAACATTCTCATAATTTGACACTTGATCAATTCACAGATCAATTCTTTTGTATTGAGCCTCGGAGTTCACTCCACACAACAGATGAGTTCACTTTTTAGGCCCCATTCTCCTTCATCTTGAGACCGGAACCTTTAAATCCAAACCCAAAGACCTCGGTCCTTGGAAAGTTGAAACTTGGACTCACATGTCATTGACTTTGTCTGGAGGTCCCTGGATCTGACCGATCACAGTTCCCTGTCTGGTGTTCTTCACCCACCCGCTGAGTCCCAGACTACTGCCGTGATCCTCTGTGTACTGACATCATCATCATCACATCATCATCACATCATCACATTCTGACATAATCACATCATCATCAAGTCATCACATCATTACATCATTACATTGCAAACATGTTTCAGTTTCTGTCATTTAACCTCTTGTATCATTCATTGATTACCATTGATCACTGACTGTATTTATTGTAACATGGATCATTTTATATCATTTAATCATTATGAGTATGAATATTGAAATTTAACATGAAGCTCACCATTCTGAAGCAAACTCCTGAAAACAGACAAACACCTTATTAGCCTCATAATGAACATAATAATATATAGTTGATATAATATATGTATATAAAGTACAATAGGGAGATATCTATAACACATTTAAATTTAATATGGATTTTTTTTTCATCCTCAAATAGCTGGGTTTAGGATTTTATCATTGATATAATAATGAATATTTTAGACGGCACAGAATCTTTAACACAGAAAATAACCACGTGTGTAACTTTATACCTTAATACATGCAAACATACATACATGTGACACGTGACAAATGACTTACCCTGCACATTCCCAAAAATCTCAAAATCCACTGAAGTCAGTTTGTTTTCGGACATGACGATGTTAAAGAGACAAAATAAAAGAGCAGACAGAAACATGTCAGTCCACTTTAATTTTAACTCTGCAGCATTTATTTTTATCTCTGATATCTGACACGACTGTCAGAATGACAGCAACTTCCTATTATGTCTTTCAAAATAAAAGTACCACAGCTTCACTGAAAATATATTGAAAAGTGATTCTAATGAGTTTGATTTGAAGGTAGTCATCAGTAACAATAAAAAGGACATAAAATTATCTGTAATAAAATCTGTTTCAAAAATCTATCACACAACATGAAGTGGTTTCTCTGATCCAGCAGTTTACAGCACGAGGGATTATTGGACCGTCTGCAGTTCACCTGGAACCAACAGAGGGACTTCAGTGTTTGTAGACTGACGACATTTTTATTGGGGTTTTTTTGTAAACAAAAACAAAAACATATTTGATTATGTATTCCATTGCAGAATTTGATTAAAAAAAGGGACATATGAGCTAAGTAAGAAAAAAAAGAACAGGAAAAGAAACAATGATGGTTAGCGGTATCTATTATCTGGAACAAACTACACACATTCAAATCCGTCAATCCTTAAGCACCATTTACTATGTCATACTGCATCCATTTCTCCCACTTAGACACAAATACACCTTCTCTCATTCTTAGCTGATGGGTCATTCTCTCCATGATGTAAACCTCCCTTATGATCTCTAGCCACTGGGTTGTGGTGGGTGGTTCAGCCTTGCACCAGTTTCTTGTAATTGTTTTTTTACATGTGACCATTAACATTTTGGCTAAATCTCTATCTTTTTCTGGGACATAATTATTTAGACTTCCAAGATACATAACTTTACATTCCTTAGGTATTACATATCCTAAAATGTCTTTCATTATGTTATGCACACTTTCCCAGAATGAGTTAAGTTTGTGACACTCCCAGAAGATGTGTGCATGGTTTGCTTCCCTCTCTCCACATAGCCGCCAACATGTATGTTGGGAACCAGTTTGTTTACCCTTCAGTTTATGTGTAATGTAACGGGTCAGGTTTTCCATCAACATTTTTTCCATGTTCTTGAATTTGTAGTTGTGTGTTGTGTTTCACACATATCATGCCATTCTTCCAGATTAATGTTTATGTTCAGTTCCTTCTCCCACTTCTCTTTAATGTACAGAGTAGAAGCAGCTTCTGAGTCTCTCAGACTTTGGTACAGTACTGACTGAGACTGCCTTAAGTTTAGTTCCACTGTATGTCCTGATCATTACATCGAGGACACCATTTAAGGTTTTCCCAGCTTGTATTTCCTTTATAAAATAGTCCCTTAACTGTAAATATCTAAAAAGATCCCCATTTTCTAATCCATAAATCATTTTTAACTCCTGGAAGCTCATTTCATTCCCATTCTTTGTTAACGTACACATGGCTGTGAGCCCTTTGCTGCCCCAGTCCCTGAAGTTGTGGTCACTTAAGCTTGGTTTAAATCTGTCCTCATATGCAGCCAACTCAGCAATTTTAAATCTCTCTCCAATTTGTGTTGTTTGACGAAATCAAACCAGATATTCATTGTGTGCAAAGTTATTGGATCAATCGTGTCTTGTAGTGATTCATTTAGCATTGCCAATCAAAGACAGGGTTGGAACACCTGGCACCGCCTTCTCAATGTCTTTCCACTTCGCAGTATAACCTTTGTCACACCACTTGAACACTGGTCTGAGTTTTCCTGCACGATAACTATCCTTCAGATTGGGAAGTGCCATTACTCCTTTATCTTTATCCAGTTGTAGTGTGCAATATTTTATCTGTGGTTTTTTGCCGTTCCATACAAATCTGGAGATCATTTTATCCCAGGTTTCAAACTTTTCTTGTGGAACCCTAATAGGTAGACACTGAAAAAAATATAATAGTCTAGGGAAAATGTTTATTTTATATTACTTCAGTTCTTGAGTTGAGATCTAATGGCAGGGTCGAACCATCTTTCTATGTCTCTACTAATTTGAAGATGGATCTGGTCATAATTTGCTTTATAAAGGTGGGCAAGCTGCCTCGTCAAAGTCACACCAAGATATTTGATAGTTTTTGATTGCCATTTTAATTGATGAGTTCTCTTGATTTGTGGGGATGGGGTATAATTAAAGGTCAAAATTTGTGTTTTATTTACATTTATTTTGTATCCTGAGTGTTCGCCGAATTTATTTATAAGATGGATCAGCTGAGTAAAAGTCGTATTGGGGTTGTCCAGGTATATCATAATATCATCCGCAAATGAACTTATAATATGTTTCTGTCCATTAATATTAATCCCTTTTATTTCCTCACTCTGTCTGATCGCCTGTGCTAGCAGCGCAATATATATAGCAAAGAGGAGCGGGGATAAGCAGCATCCCTGTCGCGTACCTCTTCCTAACATTATTCTTTCTGTTAGGCTCACATTAACTTTTATTCTGGTTGTAGGATTTTGATAGATAGTTTTAATGCCATTAACTGAGTCCTTGTTGAATCCAAATCGTTCTAGTAACTAAATATAGGAAGTTCCAATTTACACTGTCGAAGGCTTTTTTCAGCATCGAGACTGCACTGTTTTTTTAGTTTGTATTGTGTTAATTATCTGGATGGTCCTCCTAATGCTATCTTGTGTATGGCACCCTGCAATAAAAACCCGTTTGGTCCTGCCAATTAGGTCATTTATACATTTTTCATATCTTTGTGCTATAATAGATGTTTATATCTTGTAATCCACATTGAGAACAGATATTGGTCTGAAGTTGTTATGATATTCTGTGTCTTTTCTTTCTTTAGGAATTACTGAAATTATTGCCTCTTTCCAGGATGGTGGCAAGCCTCAAGGAGAGGCATCAGTTCCTCCGATGGGAATCCATCTCCTCCAGTGGTTTTATTTGCATTAAGCTTGGATATAGCCTTGGGTATTTCCTCAAGTGTTATAAGAGCTATAAGGTTGGTGTTTTGTAATTCTCCAATAGCTGGCAGATCAAGTGAGTTGAGAAATTGTCTTTTTGCCTCCTCACTAGATGAGGGTAGTTGTAGTAGTCTTTAAATATTTTTTCTATTTCTGCAACATTGTATTTTAATTGGCCTGATCGCGGATCTCTGATTTTGTGTATTGTATTTAGCGCCTGTTGTTTTCTAATACGCCTTGCCAGTAGTCTAGTAGCTTTGGGGCCAGTTTCATAATATTCCTGTTTCACAAATCTATGTTTTTTCTCTATCTCCCCTCTCAGAATTTTGTCTATTTCCCCTTTTATTGTCTTCATTTCCTGTAGGAGTTGAATATTTTGGGCTTTTTGATATTTTATTTCCAGGTTTTTTAATTTTCTTGTCAGATCAAGATAAGCTGCTTGTTTTAGTGTCTTTTGATTTGATGTTATAGCTATTAATTTCCCTCTAATTACGGCCTTTAACGTGTCCCATATGATAGTTGGCTTAATGTCATCTGTAGCATTATTTTCAAAGCATCTTTTTTTTAATGTTCCAATTTGTTCAGTTATTACTTTATTATTCATTATGCCACTGTTCAGTCAATTTTGTTAATTGTTGGCAATTGTTAATAAGTACAGTTAAATGGACCGTATTGTGGTCCGAAATATCAGCCACTCCACCTCGTGCATGTCGCAGTTGTTCATAAATACATCTAGTCTATTCTAGAGTGAGTGTTGTGTGTGTTGGAATAGTGTGTGTAATCTTTCTCTGTTGGATGGAGTTCTCTCCATACATCCACCATACCCTGTTCCTTCAATGACACATTCATGAATTTAGATAGGTGAGTCTTACTTCTTCTTGTGCTTGTTGTGTCTATCTTATGATCCAGAAGAACATTAAAATCCCCAGCACATGTCATAGTGCCTTCTGATTCTAATAATTGTAAACAGAGTTTTAAAAAAATGTTTATCACTTTCTGGCGGGGTATATACATTGATTAATGTGACTATCTTGTTTTCCAATTTTCCTTTAACAAGAATAAATCGTCCCTCTTCATCATTAGGGTTAGGGTTAACCCTTTCTCTCAAGCATTCAAAATTGAGAGAGGCCTTTTTTTTGGGTTCTGGCTCGTTGCACTCTACCTGCCCTCTGTGAGAGGGGCGGGTCGAGAGGCGAGCTGCCTGAATCTGACTGGACCGAGACCCCAAGACCAAGAGAGAGATTTACTGATACTGTAGCAGAACTACAAGGTCCAAACCATCCAGTGCCCAGTGAAGAAAAAGACGGAAAGAAGAGGAAGAAAACATGAAGAAGATACAGGTACAGTAATGTCAGTGTGATGAAGTGAATGAAATTAATAGATTAATGATCGTTGTTGGAGCAGAGTGTTAGCTTGCTAGCTTACTTCGGATTGCAGCATCGTTTAATAATCAATAAATAGCTGAGTTGATGTATGTTAATGTTACTCCACCTTAAATTCATCAGGGACGTTTGGAAAGTTTACGTTAGACCTGTTCAGGTGTTATTTTACAGGTGTCTTAGTTTCCTGCTTGTATGTCAGTTAAATGCTATTAGTTTTCCATCCCCTTTGTAACAGGGTAGTTGTAAGCCTTTGGTTTATTGTGTCACAGTTTATGTTTGTTAAAGTTTACATCAGTGTTAAAGTGCAGTTAAAGTGTATTACTGTTAATACTCCACACCTTAGCTTTCACATATCATTCATAGGCGAAACATATACACTGCACTCTGGTTAGACGGAATTGCATCGCAATGACAATAAAGTTAAACGAATCTCATCACATTTTCATTATTACTCTATATTAGTCTTATGTATAGCACACATCAAGCATCTGTTTTTTGTATTAAAATGTAACATGCAGTGGTCACATATTCTTCTCTTCTCTATTCAGATGCACTTTTAAAATATTTAACCACCAGCAGTGACACAGCATCAGGTGCTCCTGTCCTCTACCTCAGCACAGCAGAGAGACACAGCATCAGGTGCTCCTGTCCTCTACCTCAGCACAGCAGAGAGACACAGCATCAGGTGCTCCTGTCCTCTACCTCAGCACAGCAGAGAGACACAGCATCAGGTGCTCCTGTCCTCTACCTCAGCACAGCAGAGTGACACAGCATCAGGTGCTCCTGTCCTCTACCTCAGTACAGCAGAGTGACACAGCATCAGGTGCTCCTGTCCTCTACCTCAGCACAGCAGAGAGACACAGCATCAGGTGCTCCTGTCCTCTACCTCAGTACAGCAGAGTGACACAGCATCAGGTGCTCCTGTCCTCTACCTCAGCACAGCATCAGGTGCTCCTGTCCTCTACCTCAGCACAGCAGCAGGTGCTCCTGTCCTCTACCTCGCAGCAGAGAGACACAGCATCAGGTGCTCCTGTCCTCTACCTCAGCACAGCAGAGAGACACAGCATCAGGTGCTCCTGTCCTCTACCTCAGCACAGCAGAGAGACACAGCATCAGGTGCTCCTGTCCTCTACCCTCAGCACAGCAGAGAGACACAGCATCAGGTGCTCCTGTCCCTCTACCTCAGCACAGCAGAGAGACACAGCATCAGGTGCTCCTGTCCTCTACCTCAGCACAGCAGAGTGACACAGCATCAGGTGCTCCTGTCCTCTACCTCAGCACAGCAGAGAGACACAGCATCAGGTGCTCCTGTCCTCTACCTCAGCACAGCAGAGACACAGCATCAGGTGCTCCTGTCCTCTACCTCAGCACAGCAGAGAGACACAGCATCAGGTGCTCCTGTCCTCTACCTCAGCACAGCAGAGAGACACAGCATCAGGTGCTCCTGTCCTCTACCTCAGCACAGCAGAGTGACACAGCATCAGGTGCTCCTGTCCTCTACCTCAGCACAGCAGAGAGACACAGCATCAGGTGCTCCTGTCCTCTACCTCAGCACAGCAGAGAGACACAGCATCAGGTGCTCCTGTCCTCTACCTCAGCACAGCAGAGAGACACAGCATCAGGTGCTCCTGTCCTCTACCTCAGCACAGCAGAGAGACACAGCATCAGGTGCTCCTGTCCTCTACCTCAGCACAGCAGAGAGACACAGCATCAGGTGCTCCTGTCCTCTACCTCAGCACAGCAGAGAGACACAGCATCAGGTGCTCCTGTCCTCTACCTCAGCACAGCAGAGAGACACAGCATCAGGTGCTCCTGTCCTCTACCTCAGCACAGCAGAGAGACACAGCATCAGGTGCTCCTGTCCTCTACCTCAGCACAGCAGAGAGACACAGCATCAGGTGCTCCTGTCCTCTACCTCAGCACAGCAGAGAGACACAGCATCAGGTGCTCCTGTCCCTCTACCTCAGCACAGCAGAGAGACACAGCATCAGGTGCTCCTGTCCTCTACCTCAGCACAGCAGAGAGACAACAGCATCAGGTGCTCCTGTCCTCTACCTCAGCACAGCAGAGAGACACAGCATCAGGTGCTCCTGTCCTCTACCTCAGCACAGCAGAGAGACACAGCATCAGGTGCTCCTGTCCTCTACCTCAGCACAGCAGAGAGACACAGCATCAGGTGCTCCTGTCCTCTACCTCAGCACAGCAGAGAGACACAGCATCAGGTGCTCCTGTCCTCTACCTCAGCACAGCAGAGAGACACAGCATCAGGTGCTCCTGTCCTCTACCTCAGCACAGCAGAGTGACACAGCATCAGGTGCTCCTGTCCTCTACCTCAGCACAGCAGAGAGACACAGCATCAGGTGCTCCTGTCCTCTACCTCAGCACAGCAGAGTGACACAGCATCAGGTGCTCCTGTCCTCTACCTCAGCACAGCAGAGAGACACAGCATCAGGTGCTCCTGTCCTCTACCTCAGCACAGCAGAGAGACACAGCATCAGGTGCTCCTGTCCTCTACCTCAGCACAGCAGAGAGACACAGCATCAGGTGCTCCTGTCCTCTACCTCAGCACAGCAGAGGACACAGCATCAGGTGCTCCTGTCCTCTACCTCAAGCACAGCTCAGGTGCTCCTGTCCTCTACCTCAGCACAGCAGAGAGACACAGCATCAGGTGCTCCTGTCCTCTACCTCAGTACAGCAGAGTGACACAGCATCAGGTGCTCCTGTCCTCTACCTCAGCACAGCAGAGAGACACAGCATCAGGTGCTCCTGTCCTCTACCTCAGCACAGCAGAGAGACACAGCATCAGGTGCTCCTGTCCTCTACCTCAGCACAGCAGAGAGACACAGCATCAGGTGCTCCTGTCCTCTACCTCAGTACAGCAGAGAGACACAGCATCAGGTGCTCCTGTCCTCTACCTCAGCACAGCAGAGTGACACAGCATCAGGTGCTCCTGTCCTCTACCTCAGCGCAGCAGAGTGACACAGCATCAGGTGCTCCTGTCCTCTACCTCAGCACAGCAGAGAGACACAGCATCAGGTGCTCCTGTCCTCTACCTCAGCACAGCAGAGAGACACAGCATCAGGTGCTCCTGTCCTCTACCTCAGCACAGCAGAGAGACACAGCATCAGGTGCTCCTGTCCTCTACCTCAGCACAGCAGAGAGACACAGCATCAGGTGCTCCTGTCCTCTACCTCAGCACAGCAGAGAGACACAGCATCAGGTGCTCCTGTCCTCTACCTCAGCACAGCAGAGAGACACAGCATCAGGTGCTCCTGTCCTCTACCTCAGCACAGCAGAGAGACACAGCATCAGGTGCTCCTGTCCTCTACCTCAGCACAGCAGAGAGACACAGCATCAGGTGCTCCTGTCCTCTACCTCAGCACAGCAGAGAGACACAGCATCAGGTGCTCCTGTCCTCTACCTCAGCACAGCAGAGAGACACAGCATCAGGTGCTCCTGTCCTCTACCTCAGCACAGCAGAGTGACACAGCATCAGGTGCTCCTGTCCTCTACCTCAGCACAGCAGAGGACACAGCATCAGGTGCTCCTGTCCTCTACCTCAGCACAGCAGAGAGCACAGCATCAGGTGCTCCTGTCCTCTACCTCAGCACAGCAGAGAGACACAGCATCAGGTGCTCCTGTCCTCTACCTCAGCACAGCAGAGTGACACAGCATCAGGTGCTCCTGTCCTCTACCTCAGCACAGCAGAGAGACACAGCATCAGGTGCTCCTGTCCTCTACCTCAGCACAGCAGAGAGACACAGCATCAGGTGCTCCTGTCCTCTACCTCAGCACAGCAGAGAGACACAGCATCAGGTGCTCCTGTCCTCTACCTCAGCACAGCAGAGAGACACAGCATCAGGTGCTCCTGTCCTCTACCTCAGCACAGCAGAGAGACACAGCATCAGGTGCTCCTGTCCTCTACCTCAGCACAGCAGAGAGACACAGCATCAGGTGCTCCTGTCCTCTACCTCAGCACAGCAGAGTGACACAGCATCAGGTGCTCCTGTCCTCTACCTCAGCACAGCAGTGACACAGCATCAGGTGCTCCTGTCCTCTACCTCAGCACAGCAGAGAGACACAGCATCAGGTGCTCCTGTCCTCTACCTCAGTCACAGCAGAGGAGACACAGCATCAGGTGCTCCTGTCCTCTACCTCAGCACAGCAGAGAGACACAGCATCAGGTGCTCCTGTCCTCTACCTCAGCACAGCAGAGAGACACAGCATCAGGTGCTCCTGTCCTCTACCTCAGCCACAGCAGAGAGACACAGCATCAGGTGCTCCTGTCCTCTACTCAGCACAGCAGAGCGACACAGCATCAGGTGCTCCTGTCCTCTACCTCAGCACAGCAGAGAGACACAGCATCAGGTGCTCCGTCCTCTACCTCAGCACAGCAGAGTGACACAGCATCAGGTGCTCCTGTCCTCCTGTCCTCTACCTCAGCACAGCAGAGAGACACAGAATCAGGTGCTCCTG
This sequence comes from Sparus aurata, assembly GCF_900880675.1. Classification (NCBI taxonomy): domain Eukaryota; kingdom Metazoa; phylum Chordata; class Actinopteri; order Spariformes; family Sparidae; genus Sparus; species Sparus aurata. The sequence goes on along the minus strand of NC_044187.1, from coordinate 38,532 downwards.
TCCTCTACCTCAGTACAGCAGAGTGACACAGCATCAGGTTGCTCCTGTCCTCTACCTCAGCCACAGAAGAGGTGACACAGCAATCAGGTTGCTCCTGTTCCATCTACCCAGCACAGCATCAGGTGCTCCTGGTCCTCTACCTCAGCACAGCAGAGAGACACAGCATCAGGTGCTCCTGTCCTCTACCTCAGCACAACAGAGAGACCACAGCATCCGGGTCTCCTGTCCTCTACCTCAGCACAGCCCGTGACACAGCATCAGGGTTGCTCCTGTCCTCTACCTCGCACAGCAGAGAGACCCAGCCATCAGGTGCTCCTGTCCTCTACCTCAGCACAGCCGAGAGACACAGATCAGGTGCTCCTGTCCTCTACCTCAGCACAGCAGAGAGACACCGCATCAGGGTTTGCTCCTGTCCTCTACCTCAGCACCGCAGAGTGACCACAAGGCCATCAGGTGCTCCCTGTCCTCTACCTCAGCACAGCAGAGAGACACAGCATTCAGGTGCTCCTGCTCCTTACCTCAGCACAGCAGAGAGACACAGCATCAGGTGCTCCTGTCCTCTACCTCAGCACAGCAGAGTGACACAGCATCAGGTGCTCCTGTCCTCTACCTCAGCACAGCAGAGTGACACAGCATCAGGTGCTCCTGTCCCTCTACCTCAGACACAGCATCAGGTGCTCCTGTCCTCTACCTCAGCACAGCAGTGACACAGCATCAGGACTAAAGGCACCAACAGACCAGCTGACTGGACATCTTTTCTGACTGACTAAGTGAGATGAGGGTTAGTTCACAGAGGACCAGTTCAAATAAAAAAGCAGTTACACATTTCTCGAAAACAAAGATGGGAGAGTGTCAACATTACTTTTGTAACAGAGTTTTAGTCAATGCTGAAAAAATCAAAAGAAGCTGGCTGATGTACTCAAACAGAAATGATAGCTTGCACTGCTTCTGCTGCTAAATGTTTCCTCCAAAAGAATACAGACTTAGTAAAGAAGGACTGAAGGACTGGAACAATGCAAGCCACTTGCTGAAGGTTCATGAGGATAGCCGGGAGCACAATACCCACATGGCAACATGGAGGAGTTGGAGGTCGTTTTGCAAAGCGGCTGACAATAGATAAGCGAGAGACGGCACTCTGAGGCTGAGAGATAATATGCTTGTGCAATGCCTTATTTATATTGTATTTTTATCACTTCAGTTTTTATTTGGTGTGATATTTTTGACTTAAAAGAAATAAAATCTTGAATATATACATGCAGTTTCTGTGTGAGTGTATGAACATTGATTGTGAAATTGACTGCAATGCAAGGGGATGCCGCCTAGGGCACCAATTTACTCAGGGCCGGTCCTGGCTGTAGCTCTCCCCGGTACCTCTGCCTTGATTCCCCTCCGACTCAGCTCTTTCGCTGCCTCCTGTGCACTCTCGTATGTCCGCAGACCAGCTTTCCAGTGGATCCTGATTTTCGTCAGGGGCGTCTGAAAGCGTATGCCTTTCTCCTTCAGGGCTTTTTTAATACCATTGTATTCTTTTCTTTTCCGGATTACCTCGGTGGCGTAGTCATGGTCAAAAAAGAGTGCTCGGTTTTGGTAATGTTTTTTTTTCTTCCAGGCTTCCCTCAGCACTGTCTCTTTCACCGTGTATTGAAGGAAGTTCACCACGATAGACCTGGGGGGTTTATCAGCATCTGGTTTCCGCAGTAAAGCTCGATGTGCCCGCTGTATTTGTGGCTCCATGTTTGTCGGCAGAGGTAGCTCATTTTTCAGAAGTTGTTCAATGAATTGTGTCACAGAGCTGCCCTCTGCTCCCTCTTTTAGACCAAATATGCGGATGTTATTCCGTCGGCTTCTTCCCTCTTGGTCTGTCAGCATATCTTGTAGTATTCTCTGATAGATTGATGTAGAGCTTCTTGTGCGTCCATGTTCCAGTTCTCTCGCTCTTCGATTCTCTGTTCTGTCTCCGTGATTCTCGTAGTTTGTGTAGCTAGCTCTGTTGTTGTTTCTGTGAGCCGCTGGTTGATGTCCTTAAAATCCTTAAATTCATCTTTCAGTTCCTTCTTGATTTCTTCTTTGAATGTGGTGAACTCCATTTTCAGTTCGGTTTTAACATCCTAGATTTCCTTAAGGATATCTTTCAGTCCCGCTCGAATCACCGCAGCCGCCTCGGCCTCCATGTGTTTTTCCTCGTCTTCCATGTTGTCTGTTATATCGCCTCCGTCTTCGTTGGTTGATTCGGGTTGTTTTTTCGTGTTCTTTTGGTTTGTTTGTCTTCTTGGTTTACCTCCCCTTTCCATCTCTGCTTCAGATGTATTTATTTTTATCAAGATAATCGAATTCGGGGTTTTCTTCGAGTACTGATCGGGAGCTAGTCATCTATGCTGCCATCTCAGGCTGAGTCGACCAGAAGTTGTAGACTGACGACTTTATTGATCGTCTTCCTGTTATTTCAGTGCTGCGCCTTTTTGAGCCTGACGTTGGCACTGTGGGGTCGATTGTTGATCTCCTGACATGTAGACTTCAGGGATAGTGGTGCTTAGTCACAGCAGTGCCCTTTGTCTCCGGAGCACCACAATTATGTTTTCTTTCCTCTTTATTGTACAGCCTCTATACCAGTGAGCTGATCAAGTTGTTTTGGGAGCATTCAACGAATAGAAACTTAACTTTGATCCAAACACTACAGCCATCTGTAAGAAGGGACTGAAAAATGCTTACTTCCTACAGGAGTGGTAATTACTGTTGTTGTTTATCTGTGCTCTGTTAAAGCTGAAGTTCCCCAGTGAGACAACGAAAAACTAAAACCAAAAGTAAAACCCAACAAAACATGTTTCTTGCAAATAATATATCTGATGCTGAAAATGATTCTTTAATGCAGAATAACAGAAGAAGGAAAGAATGTTCAACAAACTATTAGTTTAGTAAGTGAAGGAAAATTCAACAGGTGAGTTAATTTGACAGGTGAGAGTATAAGAGTGCACGTGATAAAAATAAAACAACGTGAATCACTAAAATGTCTGACAGATGACATGTTGACACCCAAGATCAGAAATAAGTTTTTCTTGGAGAAATCATGGCATCACACAATCTTTGAACAGAAATTACTATAATCACTTTATTTATTAATCTTAGTTTTATTATTTTTGTCATTCTTGATCCCATTCTATAAGCTTTACAGGACTGCCTTACTGATGTCCATAAAGGAAACAATACAAATTATACAAAGTGGAGCAGTAAAAGTACACCATGGTATAATTAAATTATTGCAGTTTCTAAGCCTAATTTTATTAATTACATCACACAGTGTGACTGAACATGTTGTTTTTATAAATAATGTGTATTTGTGTTAATAAATATGAGACATCCTCCTCCCATCAGTCTTTGTCCTGTCAGAGGCCTCATCATGTCAGTTTTTGACAGACAGATATTTATGTTTCCTGTCACACCACAATCAAGACAAAATGTGAACTATGCTTATTGAGCCGCACAACTTATTTCCAGGTTTGTTTGGCAAAATGTTGCAACATCTGAAGGTCTAACACTCTGTAACTTTAACCCTGAAACACAAAGTCAGACAGTAATAAACAGTTTGTCGTCCAGTTGATCCATTTAGCAAACAGGTGGTTTTTTAATCAGACCAGTACTGGCCATGTCGGTTCCATTGAAACCAGTCCTAACAAAGCAGTTTGCAGTTAGACCAGCGCTCTGAAGACGAAGGACAGAGAAGCTCCTAAAGCCAAACCCAGAGACAGAAAGAAAGCCATGATGGCTCCGGCTGTTTCAGCTTCATGAGGAAGGACGTTCCTGTCAGTCGACAAGAGACCATTAATCATTATTATCCAGCTTATTGGAAAATATTTCATGTTTAATAGAATTTATTGCTAAATGAAACACTATATCACAAAATAAATTGCAAAAATATCGGTGTGTGTCACTTTGTGTCAGTTTCTTACTTTGGTCCGAAGCACATGCAGAGGCTGGCCAGGTATCCATTACTGAAGGCGAAGATGATCATGAAGAAGATGAACCAGCCGTCATGATGGAAGAAGACGGGCAGGTTGAGACGAGGCTGAACATTACACAACATGAAGAGAGGGACGAAGACGAGGCGGCACACGATGGACACAGGAAGTAACCGACTGTCCTTGTCTGGCTGGAATCAGAGATCAATGATCAATAATTACATTTAGGGCATTTTGCAAACGCTTTTGTCCAAAGTGACTTACAATAAGTACATTGGTCACAAGAAAGAAACCACAACATGTCACTATCGATAAATTACATAAGAAATAATGAAACAGTTTTCAAGCCCTCATCAGAGCATCGGAGCTACTATTCATCAAGGAGACCTTAATAGGTACATAACCCCCAATTTTCACTGGATACGTGTCCGCTACGTTGCGGCTCCGATCCGGTTTTGCTCTGGCGTCCGGCAATCCCCACCGGTTGCGGTTTGAGTCCGCTACGGCGCAGTACGGTAGACAGCTGGCTCACGAAGCAGAGGAGTTCCCGCGATAATCACTCACGACCGCAGTTATAGGTCTGTGTTATTAAAAACAACAACACGAAGTGTTCCCGACCGAAGGATCAGCAGAAGAGCTTGTGTTTGTCTCTTTTTTGAGATTTGTGTGCTGGTGTCAACACGGAGTGTGTTATTTTGAAAAGTAACCGGATGTTATTATATTGTAACATATGTATTATGTTATTATATGTTTGTTATTTCGGCACTTGACTTCCTGTCTGCTCAGTGCTAAATTCAGCTGAATTGCTGCGTCGCACTCCGGCATCCGCCAGATATAGAAGTCCTGCGTATTTGTGCCGGAGGGCTCCGGACTGCCGGAGCTGGGCCGGAGCAGATATGCAGTGCAGCGGACCTGGTGGAGATTGACACATTGACTAAAGTGAAACGTATCTGCTCCGCTGGCGTGGCGGAGACGCAACGCAGTGGAGACGTATCCAGTGGAAATTGGGGGTAAGTGCTGTGATTTAAGTGCTTAGGATAAGAACATACAAGTGCATATACGTGTTTGGTTTTTTGGGGCAGGGAGGGAGTCATGCTATGCGGGGTCAAGGTGAAGTGTGAACCAGTGAGTCTCAAGTCTTTTGAGGAAGATGGCGAGTGACTCTGCTGTCCTGACATTGGTTGGGAGACAGCTGATATAGTGGAGCGAAGTGCTCGCACTGGGCCATGTGATCGATAATCAACTTTCCTTCATCCAGTTGGAGAAGGACTGTATGAAGCAGGTGGAGACTGAGGAAGTCTGGTGTCTCTGTTGATCATTCAAACTGATGCAGGAGCTGTTTAGTGTTCATTGTTTGATATTAAACTCACCCACATACAGACGGCTGTTAAGCTCCGCCCTCCCCAGTCACAAAGGTTAAAGAGCAGGAAACAGCTGACAGGGATGAAGTACCTCTCTGTTGGAGAAATTAAATGCAATCAAAGAGCAAGTTAAATAATGTATTTATATTCTGATTTTAAAAAAAGACAAATATGACTGTTAATTAGAGCGAGGTTCATAAATACAGTTGCAGAGAGAGAGTGGATCATCCATCAGGTGATAGATGAACACATGAGATCGCCATTGAAGAAGTCACATGTCGACTCACCCCACGACCCTCCGTCAGCTAGGGTGGATTTGATGTCAGCGGTGATGGCGGGAAACAATCCAATGGTGATGGTGAAGGTGAAGCAGACTGACACAGCCAACAGCCAGATCTAAGGGTCAAAAGTCAGCAGGTAGGAAGGTCAGACGCAATACAGACGCACGTAATCAAATTATTGATGATAATAAAGGTAGTTAAAGGAAACTGTATATCATGAGATCCAAAATTAAATAAAATACCCATTATTTACACCCTTTATTGGCTAAAATCTTTACTGTAGCTGCTAAGCTAACAGTGTTAGCATCCACCATGTCTGAAGTGGGGGCTCGACCTCGACTGCACGTTGAGGGTTAAATAATGTTTTCTAAGATCAGGTTGTGATGTGTTCTCTCCTGCAGACTGAGATCACAGCAGACGAGCTGATGGAGACATCTGATGTTTAAATCAAGTCTCAGCTGCTTCAGTTGTTCAGCAGAATGCTGCAACTCTGTTTTACTGTAAAGCTCCAGAACTGTTCTGTGGACCACTACACTTCACCTGACTTTATATCATCAGGAGGAGAGGAGGACTTTATATCATCAGGAGGAGGAGAGGAGGACTTTATATCATCAGGAGGAGGAGAGGAGGACTTTATATCATCAGGAGGAGGAGAGGAGGACTTTATATCATCAGGAGGAGGAGAGGAGGACTTTATATCATCAGGAGGAGGAGAGGATGACTTTATATCATCAGGAGGAGAGGAGGACTTTATATCATCAGGAGGAGGAGAGGAGGACTTTATATCATCAGGAGGAGAGGAGGACTTTATATCATCAGGAGGAGGAGAGGAGGACTTTATATCATCAGGAGGAGAGGAGGACTTTATATCATCAGGAGGAGGAGAGGAGGACTTTATATCATCAGGAGGAGGAGAGGAGGACTTTATATCATCAGGAGGAGGAGAGGAGGACTTTATATCATCAGAGGAGGAGAGGAGGACTTTATATCATCAGGAGAGGAGAGGAGGACTTTATATCATCAGGAGGAGGAGAGGAGGACTTTATATCATCAGGAGGAGGAGAGGAGGACTTTATATCATCAGGAGGAGGAGAGGAGGACTTTATATCATCAGGAGGGGGAGGAGGACTTATATCATCAGGAGGAGGAGAGGAGGACTTTATATCATCAGGAGGAGGAGAGGAGGAGCTTTATATCATCAGGAGGAGGAGAGGAGGACTTTATATCATCAGGAGGAGGAGAGGAGGACTTTATATCATCAGGAGGAGGAGAGGAGGACTTTATATCATCAGGAGGAGAGAGGAGGACTTTATATCATCAGGAGGAGGAGAGGAGGACTTTATATCATCAGGAGGAGGAGAGGAGGACTTTATATCATCAGGAGGAGGAGAGGAGGACTTTATATCATCAGGAGGAGGAGAGGAGGACTTTATATCATCAGGAGGGTGAGGAGGACTTTATATCATCAGTAGGAGAGAGGACTTTATATCATCAGGAGGAGGACTTTATATCATCAGGAGGAGAGGAGGACTTTATATCATCAGGAGGAGAGGAGGACTTTATATCATCAGGAGGAGGAGAGGAGGACTTTATATCATCAGGAGGAGGAGGAGGACTTTATATCATCAGGGAGGAGGAGGAGGACTTTATATCATCAGGAGGAGGAGAGGAGGACTTTATATCATCAGGAGGAGAGGAGGACTTTATATCATCAGGAGGAGGAGAGGAGGACTTTATATCATCAGGAGGAGGAGAGGAGGACTTTATATCATCAGGAGGAGGAGAGGAGGACTTTATATCATCAGGAGGAGGAGAGGAGGACTTTATATCATCAGGAGGGAGAGGAGGACTTTATATCATCAGGAGGAGGAGAGGAGGACTTATATCATCAGGAGGAGGAGGAGGACTTTATATCATCAGGAGGAGAGAGGAGGACTTTATATCATCAGGAGGAGAGGAGGACTTTATATCATCAGGAGGAGAGGAGGACTTTATATCATCAGAGGAGGAGAGGAGGACTTTATATCATCAGGAGGAGAGGAGGACTTTATATCATCAGGAGGAGGAGAGGAGGACTTTATATCATCAGGAGGAGAGGAGGACTTTATATCATCAGGAGGAGGAGAGGAGGAGTTTATATCATCAGGAGGAGAGGAGGACTTTATATCATCAGGAGGAGGAGAGGAGGACTTTATATCATCAGGAGGAGGAGAGGAGGAGTTTATATCATCAGGAGGAGAGGAGGACTTTATATCATCAGGAGGAGAGGAGGACTTTATATCATCAGGAGGAGGAGAGGAGGACTTTATATCATCAGGAGGAGAGGAGGAGTTTATATCATCAGGAGGAGGAGAGGAGGACTTTATATCATCAGGATGAGGAGAGGAGGACTTTATATCATCAGGAGGAGGAGAGGAGGACTTTATATCATCAGGATGAGGAGAGGAGGACTTTATATCATCAGGAGGAGGAGAGGAGGACTTTATATCATCAGGAGGAGGAGAGGAGGACTTTATATCATCAGGAGGAGAGGAGGACTTTATATCATCAGGAGGAGGAGAGGATGATGATGAGTTTTACTTTTGGGTGAAGTGTTTCTTTAGTTTTGGATTTTCTGCCCATAATAGAATTATACATTCATCCAGTGTCTGAGATCATTATTGTTACAAGCAGTGAAGTTTAGATGAAACAGCTCTGACAGCCTGATGGGAATCTGAACCAGCCGCTCTGTCCCACCCAAAAGAAGTCAGACACAGTCTGCATCGATACAGGGTTACAGGCCACTCTCCTCAGAAAAAGTTACACGTGTTTAATTCGATTTGATTGACTGTTAAGTCATTTCAGGGACTGTGGAAATAGGGTTAGAGTTAATCAGATCAAAAATCGTCCTAGAATGGAAATGTAGCAGCACAGAGAAATGTAAAAAAAAAGTAAAAACCAAAAAGAGTCTATGCTGTACAGATGATAAGGTACATAAAAGAGTAAAACAGAATACAATGATCATATCAGATTTATGAATAGATAAATAGAGAGAATAAGAAATAGAAATGTGTATGAATATGGTGTTTCTGTCGGAAGAAGTGAGGCCTTAATAATTACACCCCCCTTTAATTAAGAGAGACTGCACAGCTACAGAGTGAATCCAGGTGAGTGTTCCAAAAAAAAGTTCCACTTCACCAAATCAGGTGTTTGCTCTGCATCGAGGGAGGCCACAAGGGTTTGTGTTGGCTGGAGAGATGTATGAAACTGAACAGTCTGCTGTATCACTGGATGAGTGTCTTTGTTTAATCAACTTCTCCTTCTCATCTGGGTGGATAATGAAGGAATCATTTTTGTCATCTGTCAATCTTTATTTTTTTCTATTTATTTTTATTTAACGTTAGCTATACGGTTATGCCTGTAATTGGATCTGTTCACGTGTCTCTGCTCTCCTACTTCTTTCTGTTGGATGGAAACTGTGAGAATCTTCTGACCGAGATGATCGATTATCACAAGTCACCGTTCGTCCTCCTGCATCAGGGCTGGTCAGTGCAGAGTGTTGCGGCATGTCAACAGTGTGACGTTTGGCTCAATTGACCCTTTGATACCTGAGCACCTCTACACCCCTTCACTCCTCTTTACCTTCATAAGAGGCAACAAAATAATACGATTTCTCTTTATTATCCCCTGAAAAGGCATAATCTCATAATGTGTATATATATAGATATGTACATATCTATATATATCTATATCTATCTATCTATCTATCTATCTATCTATCTATCTATATATATATGTATATGTATATATATCTATATATATATATATAGATAGATAGATAGATAGATAGATATATATATCTTGTTCATATCTTTATCTGGTTTTGGGGTTCCTCTACTGCCACAGCAGAAAATCAACACTCAGCTGAAGCCGATCTTTCTATAAATCAGTGAAAACTGAGGGTTGTGTTACTGACCTTCTTAAAGATTGTCATCATGGCGACATTTTGTTGTCTGCTCTGATCAACAGCTTCATCTTTTCTCTCTGAAAAGTTGAAGAGCAGGACTTAATGGAAACTTAATGAAACTTATATCATTCAATTTAAAAGGTTTTCTGTAGAAGCTGTTTTGTTTGTTTGTTTACCACTGTTCATCAAATCTACAGAGTTGTCCTCATCTGATCTCTGTTTCCTGTTTGTCTCCTGATAAAACTGGAAAAACTCCTGAAAACAAACATTAATAAATAAGGAACACTCTCAGACCTTATGACCTAAAACCATCAGTCTAGGTAGTAAAAATAAGCAGTTAAATATCACAGTGTGAGGAAAACAAGAAAACAAAGTGAAGAAAAATGTCCAAATGAAAACGTGTGAAATAAATCAAACCTGCTGAAAGATTAAATAAAACTTCCTGCAGGAGGCAGCAGAGTTTTACTTTCATACTGATCTCTGTTATTAGGGGCCAAGCCCGAGGGTCCTAGGAAACGCGTATGCAAGCATACGTGTTTCCTAGGACCAGCGGTGCTAGGAACCCTATTGTAATTGTAAAGATTTTTATTTTTATTTTTCTCTGGCTAAAAGTGGTGCTGCAGGCTAAACCGTGCAAGGGAGGGCGGTGCAATATGGAGGATTGGTCCAGACTCCTGCGAATATCTCAGACACAAAAAACTACATATATCCGCCTGCAGGGGGCGCTATAACCCAGGCCAACGCGTTTTTGTCTTTAACTCCCACACCGTATGTCGCACATTCAAAATCCTTGTATCCCCAGATTCCCTGAATAGAGCTGAATCACTTTGGCATTGTCCACGCCCACTTCCGCCGAGACAGTTTTTCCGCAAAATCGCAAAAACTTGAAAACCTACTTTTTCAAACTCCTCCTTGGGATTTTGTCCGATCTGCGTGAAACTTGGCACGTACACTCTTCAGCTGGACCTGATCTAAAGTTATCAAAAGAATTTTGCTCGGTCAAAAAATGCGCAAATTATTAACGAACAAATATCTGTAGCTAGCTATAAAAATGTAAACTGTTTGATATCTCGGTCAAACTAAATGCGATTAACATCAAATTCCAGTTCCTTGGTTGCCATGAGACTGGGAAGGGATAAGCCGAATTTGGCGAATTTTGGCCACTAGGGGGCGCTAAAAATATGGGAAGTTTATATCTCTTGAACAGCTACACCGATTTTTACGAAATTTGGTCGGTATGATGTAGGGCCAATCCTGACACCATATCTTGAAGGTGGTCATGACTGCTCAATGTGGGCGTGGCTTATTACAAGATTACAAGACACCGATTTTTACGAAATTTGGTTGGTATGACATGGGGTCACTCCTGAGGCCAGCCATATAGCTAAGTAACGTTTGGTCAAAGTGGGCGTGATTTAGTACAACAAATCCAAATTGGCACAAATTCAGCCGTTTGCACTTCCGGTGCACTTCCCATTACAGCGAATACCACGGCTCAGACCTTGGCCTGCGTCCTCACTTTTACCCCAAGGTCCTTTGACCCGCACAATTTGGATGAAACGGGTGAAAAATAATGTCCTGTGTCGGACACGGGTGCGGATCGGGTCGGACGCCTAGAGAGCGCGGGTCGGGTTTTGCGATTGTCATTTTCATGGCATCAGGTGCAAAAAAAATAAAATCATTAGCGACACATCTACAAAAATATGCCTGCATTTCAAAATGATAAGCATGTACCGTATTGACTCGAATATAAGACGAGGTTTTTTTCGATGAAAATTATGTGAAAAAGTGGGGTCGTTTTATAATCGGGGTCTAGCCGTTGACACACGCTGATAGTTGTCTGGGTCGCTACACGACCGCAACAGCAGAGGGCGCCAGCTTATTGTAGAGACGTCACTGACACTGTGGCTGCGGTTATCTGTCAATCACAGCGGAGAAGAAGTGACAGGAGATGAAAAATGGAGAGACGCGGTGATTTTACGGAGCAAAGTGGATCAAGTGTGGCAAGTTAACAGACATCTGAGGCGGAGCTATGATGCTGATTTTAAGATAATGAGATCAATGCAGCGGAGGTGCCAAACAACTGTCAGCCAGCCAAGAAATATGGAGTTCCGGAGTGTAACGTCCGAAGATGGCAGGTCCAAAAAGATCGTCTGAAAACACTAACAGTAAGAGAAAAGCTTATCGTGGTCCTCTAAGCGGCCGCTTCCAAGAGACTGACAGGAGGTTATGTGAGTTTGTTATTGAGAAAAGAATTTTGGTTATCAGAGTCTTTTTCTGAAGTCTTGAAAAGAGGGGTCGTCTTATAATCAGGGTCGTCCTATATTCGGGTCAATACGGTATATTTCATATGAGCTCATTCATGCGTGCTTGCGCCCTCCCAGAACTCCCATTCCCCACGCTGGCTTACTTTCATTTTTAAAAATTGCGTCAGTCTAATTTTGTTTCGGGTGCGGGTCGGGCGTCGGTATCAATTTATAGCGGGTTGGCTCGGGTGCGTAATGTAATTTGTGCTACTGTCGGGAAACGGGTCGGATGCGGTTTTAAGTACGACGGGTACGGGCGGGTGCGGGTTTGCAAAATAAGACCCGTGCAGGACTCTGCCACAGATGTGCCGGCCAATCACAGCTTAGTTTTTACAGGAAATTTAGTTTGTTGTGTGTCATGTGACACAGGTGCATACAGGTGATGTATCAACCTTTTGTGATGTAATATACTTAACCTCACTTCCTGCGTGTGTGTGTGTGTGTGTTTACACACATACCAGTTTAGGAAGCAGGATGTAGGAGAGGATGGACAGAAAAATAACAACACAGGCTGTAATGAAATAACCGAATGCTGCATCCTGAAGCTCTGAGCCACCTACAGGTGAGGAGGGGAGGAAGAAGCGAAGATTGAATCTTTGACTTTTTTATCAATAGAGATTTTTATTTCTCTATTCAATCTGAATCTGATAAATTCTTAATGAGTTATTGATAATTATTTGTAAGCTATTGATCTTACTTGCAATGGCGCAGATCATGGCGAAAGCAGCAAAAGTTCCAGCAAGTCCCTGACCGCTCATGATGGGAGTCGTGTATGAAGCTGGCAGCAAGCCAGCCATACCAAACAGACTGCCCTGCAGCACGGCCCCGAACGCTGTCAACAATCAGACAGACAAACAGACTGATCAACAAACAAACAGACTGCTCAACAAACAAACAGACTGATCAGCAAACAAACAGATTGATCAACAAAGAAACAGACTAATCAACAAACAGACTCACAGTTGATGATGATGATCTTCACCATGGTAAGGGAGAAGAAGGGCAGCGGCTCCATTGGAACTTTGACAAGGACCGCTGTGACCATGAAGACAAACATGATGACAAGCAGACTGCCCATCACACGCAGACGCTGAGAAATCCTGACACAGGAAGAAGAAGCTCAAGGATCAAGGATCAGCTGAGAGCTCCAGGTTACACATGGACTGAACAAAGATTAAACAGTGTGATAATCACACAGAGAAGTTACACAAAGTACTGCTGTTAAGAAAGCACCTGTTAGAAAAGATTAATTTATGGATGGAATATATTTTACTCTTTTTTTTAACAATTGTGGGACCTCATAGGGAAGTCCATTCCATTAATACTAGAACCCTTTTCAATTATAGCTGTAAACCCCTTCAAGCTTGTGAATCATCTTTAAAAGCTTTTTGTGACCAATACTTCACCTTTCAACAACGTTGGATACCCTGAGCTAACCCCCCTCCCCCAGCCTGGATCCTCCAGAGCAGGGATGCCCAATAAGTCGATCGCGATCGGCCGGAAGATCGCAAAGGTACTGCGGGTAGGTTGGTAGCCTCTTCTTGTACGTGTCTCGGGTCACGGGTCACAGGTCACCATGCATGCACAAACGTGCTAGCTACTGCAAAAGGCAAGCAAGCTAAGTAACCTGGGGTCCGTTTCACAAAGCAGGTTCAACAAACTCTGAGTCTAACCCTGAACTCTGAGTTGATCTACTCTGAGATAGGAAACTCTGAGTTTTCGGTTCCAGAACAGCTGATTTGAGTTAGTTTGATCAACTCGGAGTAGTTTAACATGGAGTTAAGCACGTGCACCACAAGTATAAAAAGACAGCATCAATGGAGCCCCGATTCGACGAGTCACCATGGCAACGGGGAAGAGGAGGGCTACGTTTTTCACCCCACTGAAATTGGAAATATTAATGCGCTCATACGGTGAGTTTGAACACGTTTTTAGAAGGAAGTGTAACACTGCTGCAGCAGCAAAAGAGAGGGAGACGGCGTGGGAGAACATTGATGCTCGGGTCAATGCGTAATTTTAAATGTAGTCCTTTGCAATCACAATAATATTACAGGGGGAAACTGCTTGAGTGGTAGCCTATTAATTTATTTCATTTAGGTGCAATCCCGGCTGAGAAGCGCACTTGGCTGCAGCTTAACCCTTGAGGCACCTTTAAAATGAACATACAAGTTTTAACCTTGGGACCCAAAATTTAGTATATGTATATGTAGAAATAAATAGATGTTTAGTATTTTTGATGTAGGTAGATCATTTTATCATTGTCATTTTAAAAGTAGCTTGCTAGCTAAAGAAGTGTGGGCACCCCTGCTTCGGGGTATAAAGTCATGAACACATCAAAGTGTTTCCCTCCTCAACCTCTCTGAACCCTGAAAAAACCTGTCCTCCAGACGGCCACCTAGCCAGCTGTACTTGTCTTTGTGTCAGTGTGTTGTAGGATTCTTCTTTGTTGGTGTTGCAGCATTGCAGTACTCACAGTGAGTGCAAGAAGGAGTTGAGGCAGGTGCAGAAGAGCAGCGGCAACATGGCGCACAGCGTCATCACATTGTTGAATTTCGCCTCCAGAACGCTGCGATGCTCACCTGCTGCCTCTGTCTGATTGGCTGAAGAATCAGCCAATGGGGAGTCCTTCAGACGGCTGGTGAAGTACTGGAGACAAAGTGTGTTATTAGTTTTGCTAGGTGAGTCTTTAGATAATCTCTGACTTCCTGTCATTGGTTCTTACTGATAAAAAAAACACCTTACCGATACAGTTTTTCATTTAAATATTGAAACCAGACTTTATCTACAAACATGCCTGAAATGGGAGGAAACAGTGTATTTGAGTCAAGAATAGTGAGATCAATGAGTTGACCATAAACATTAGATTCCACAACTCAAGACGGAATCAATGTGACGTCAGGTGAAAACAACAGATAGCTGGTGGTCCCTTTTCTTTGTGCAGCTATGCGAAAACATTAGGGGCAGTATAAAGATTCACTGATATGGATCAGAAATATTTTTTTTACATTAGAGATGTGAGTACGTCGATGTGCGGGCTCTGCATCGATATCGATATACTATGAATCGGTCGATGGCCTGATAATTATGCGTTGACTGAGGCTTAGCTTAGCAGTTAATTCCGCGCAGCATCTCCAAATCTTGTTTAAGGGTAAAGTTCAGAGTGCCACTCTCATTTTACTTTTATGAGAGTTACGTTAGCGCACCACCTCTGTTGCTATTGCAGCCATACCTATATTACAATATAACACAATATAATACATTACATTGTAATGTTACAACAGTGTTTGTAGTAAACATGAACAATGTTTAAATGATCTCTCTCAAAACAAAAATCTGTTTTAGATCGATGGTTTGAACAAACAGGAAGTGATGTCATACCACAGTAGCAGTCATGAAGAAGTTCCAGGGCAGCAGCGTCCCCAAACCGAGCATGAAGAAGATCAGCCAGACGCTAAAATACCTGAAGGAAGAGGTTTTCAAAATAAAAACAGAAAACATCCAACCACTGTGCATCAGCCGGGACTATGTGCAGAGGGTATCTGACTTCAGGTTCCTGGGCATCCAGATCGAGGAGGACCTGTCGTGGAATGCGAACTCAATTTCGTTGTACAATGTACAATGACAATAAAGACCTATTCTATTCTATTCTATTCTATTGTTTTTCCACTACACCACTCGGGTTACCACAAAATGTTTTAATATGAATCTGATAGGAACACTGTCAGCAGCAGGAAGAGGTGTGTAATCAATCAATCAGTCAATCAACTTTTATCTTTTAAACTAAGGTAACAGATTATTTGAAGAGCTGTGCATCAGATTGAACATGAAGGAGCCTTTATGACAATGACGATGTCATTCAGTCACGTTAAAAGCAAAGTTGGTGTCAAAGTCATAGCTGGCCTTATGATCAAACTATTGTATGTGTTTGCATTACAGTAAACTGTTATGAGGTTGGTTTTGACTTTGGCTGTCATGAGAATTTTATAAATGTGTCCTGGATATTTGTTGTGACTTGAACTTCACTGGTACAATTCGGACTTTTCAGTAAGTGATTAGCCATAGAGCTAGCCCTCCTATAACCTCATAGAGTTATTCCCTGTCGTCAAACCAGCTGTTGATTGTCATAACAATGACAGGTCAAACAATGTTAACACTGAATGACAGTGACTGAGTTACTTGTAATCACAGCTACCATAAACATGCTTAAACTCCTTCATGTTCATGAGGGCTGTCATGTCAGTCTGATGCACACTTCTCCAAAAGAAACCGTTTACTGTAAACTATAAAGTTTACAGAATGTTTGAACATGTCTGATATCCTCAATTGATCCTTATTTGTCAATTAACTGAAAGCTAAAAATGTAAGTTTAGATTTATTTAAATTGTTTTCCACTCACTTGTCCCTTGGTGAGCTAACCATTTTTCTTTGAAGACCAAAGAGCCGACAGATAAGAGACCTGATAGACTGAAGACGTCCTGAGAAGAAGTAGCTCAGTGTGTGACCACGAGACAGATAAAGAGAGTTGATGCTTTCTGAGCAGCTGAAAGACATGAAAACAAACCTGATCAGTTAACGAATGGACCAACAGATCAATGTATTAATTAGGTAAATTAACAACAAACCATTTAGATTTCACAGAAAACTACTCACTAAACTTCAAGCTCAGAACTATGTCATTAATATTTTCAACACACAAACAAATCAACATTAACTGTATTTTTATATTTTCAAATCATTTAAAACAGATGAGTTATATTTGTTGAGCGGGAGTTCAGATGTCACACGAAGTTCTCTTCAGTGTGGTGAACTACTACTATAGTTCTAAACCAGGTCAAAAATCATATCAATTTTTAAAATGTGTGAGTGTTATTGTTAAAAGTTAAATTTGAAAGTTGAGTTGTAAAAGTAGACTTGAAATCCCGTAATGAAATGTTGTGGTGCCAAAATGATCCAATAAGAACAGCCACTGAGTTGCATACAGGTAGCTGCTGTCAGCCAGTCAGGTGATGAGTAGTGTAAACATGACGGAGCTGCTGCAGGTCGGTACACTTAACTCTCATTTTAACCACTACATTTATCTCACACTGTGTTAAACATGAGGTGTTAGCTCGTAGATGTCTGCTTGTTCTGATGATGCTGAACCTGTGAAAACCTGCTGAAGGAAACACTGACCGCTGATTGGTGAGATGTGGTTTAAACTATTTATTGTTGTTGGCATCATGCAACACAAATTAGCACACTGCAGTTATTTAAGCTTCACTGCAAGACATGTTTGTTAGTTCTTCATGCTTCCACTCAACTGTTGCCACTCTGCAGTGAAAGCTGTAGGCTAACATTGTGTGTGAAGTGATTCGAAAGATGGAATATTTAAAGGTCTGTGTATTATCCTTTCAGCGATTGTAAAACTCAATCTGACAAATAAAAAAGGAAAAAACAAGTGAGAACTTCATTCATGTATTTATTTATTTTTTCTGTATCCACCAAAGATTGACAAAATAAGTGTGTTTTCTGTGTCGGCATCAGCTCCTCCTCCTCTTATCCAACCACATGTGCTCTGATCAACCCAGATAATGTTTGCTGTCATCACTGGCTACTGCTACAAAAGGGTAATGGCATACTACATAGTTCTACCAGATTACAACAACTACAATTATAGTAGGAAAACACTTCAAAATAAAAGACATCAGAATTCAGACACTTTACAAAATAAACGAAGTCAGCTGCTGACACCCAAACATCAGATGTTAGTCTCGACCGACTGGGAGGAAGTAACTCCTTCAGAGACTCTGAAGTTCAAATAATCACACATTTGTCTGAATTTGTTTTAAAATAATTAATCAAAATTCACAAAATAATAATAAAAAAACTTAAAATACACATATTCAATATTTAACTTTAACTTCCACTCACAATCGAAAGAATGTGAAAAGGTTTTACCTCAAATATTTATGATGAAAGCAGACGTTCTGTCAATGGTGTCCAGATATTTCCCTCGGTAGTCCTGCCGCTTAAAGCTTGACAACAACCAGCTTCGGCCTCACTGTGTTAAAGTGAATGATGTTATATTGCTGAATTTTCAGTGTTACTTGAGTGGGTTTACACTCAGTCAGAAAGTTTTCTCTAAATCTGATGGCATGTTGGCGACTATTCAGTCCCTTTGAATCTTCGTTTGGTTTGATAAAGGTAGTTTTTTTCTCTTCTTCAGTCTGCTGCAGACAGTTTTTAAATGTTTCTTCTTGTTTCTCTGTCACGTTTATAGAATCCTCTTTACTTCCTCCACATGTCTGTCTTTCTGCAGTTTCAGCAGAATCACTTCTTCATTGTGCAGGGAACTTTGACCTGTGACCACTGATATCAGTCAGTTCAGTGGACTTTGTTTCTGTGTAAAAGATTCTGTGATAACAGAAGAACAAACTCACAGTTTACTTACAAGCATAACATAAACTTTGGCTTGTTTTTTAGGAGGTTGAAGATGTATTATAAATGTGGGATAAGGTATTTTCTTACATACTGTGCCATTTCACTGATTAAAAGGATAAAAAATCCAAACACTTTTCTTCATTTGTCTCTGTTGGGTTACTTTCTAGCATTTCAGCAGCAGTGATGTCAGCTACAATCACTGGCATTCAAACTATTTCAAACTGTCTGTGTTTACGTGTATCTTATAAACTTTAAAGACATGAAATACTGCTGTGAGTTTCAACCCTATAATGTAACAAAAATAATCTTTATAGCAGCTCACCCATCAATAATTAACAGTGCCTCCAATATATATCTCAATATATATATATCGATACAATTGGCAATGATTAGTGTTGACCATTAATGATGGAATGAGGCTCTGCCCATTATAAACACCTTTCACTGGTCTGCTGATCACTGTCACATAGCGGTGAGGTTTTGTCTTGTCTGGGCTTTTTGTCTCGTGAATTTCCTGTTTTATTTTGAAAATCTAACTCCCCTCTTGTTTTAGGTCACTTGCCCTTCCTCTTGTGTCCCCGGTCTGATGTCATCCCTGATCCCTGATTGTTTCCACCTGTTCCCCTCTCCCTCATGTTTAAAATAGTCTGCGTCTTCGTTTGTCTTGTGTCAGTGTGTTTCGTATTTGTCGTTCACCCCAGCCTTGTTCACAGCCTTACCAAAGCCAAGATCACGAGTTTGTATTTTCTTCTTGATTCCTCTTGAATGAGTGACTTTTTGTTTGTAAATATTTTAAGCTTGAAGCATAGATAATTTCATAGTCGTTTGTTTGCCTCCGTTGGAGTGACTCTTTTGTTTTCCTAATTTTTGTAATCAGCTGATAGAGCAGTTTAAGTTTATAGCCTTTTGCCTTCCTCCGTTGGAGTGATTTTTTGTTAAGTTTTTTTTTATAGCCCTAGTGTGCCAGTGTAGTTCAGTTATAGTCTTTTTTTCTTTACTTCCTTGGGGAGTGATTTTGTGTTCATTTGTTGGTTTTGCTTTGAGGTCGTTTGCTTCATTTGTTTGGTTCTGTTTTTGTCTCTTTTGGAGATTAAATATTGTGGTTTCATAGCCCATTGATTTGTCACCTTGTTTAAGAGCTCAAGTGAGAATTTCAAAATAAAAGCCTGATTGAATCGCCCTAATTCTGCATCTGAGTCCTCCTTCCAGCCCAGGCCTGACACTTATTAGTTATCAGGAGAGCAGATAGTGACTGAGCTACAGACTGCATTTTCTTTTGGAGACTAAGTTCTTTGACTAGTGTTTTGTTTGTAAATAAAATATTTTACATCTGGAACAACTACATCCTCTTTCTTTTCCCACCTTTACGCTAAAAGATCCTGAGCAGACTGAAAGGAGGAGATGAGAAAACGTAACATTATCATTCCTTATGTCGCAGGAACATCAGAGAAACTCAGGAGTATCTTTAATAATTATCATATCCTGGTCCACTTTAAACCCACTAACACCCTGCGGCAGAACCTCGTTCATCCTGAGGACAGAACACCCAGACATGAACAAAGTCATGTAGTGTATGTTATTGTTTTTTACCACTCTGCTGTCCACTTACATCTGAAGGAGACAAATCATTCCTTTGAGGACAACAATGTAAGCATGTTATCCAGAGAAGAAGATGGTTTGAAAGACAATTGAAAGAATCCACCTATGTCAAAGCGGAACAACCATCTTTGAACAGAGGAGGTGGACTAAGACATCACTTATCACCCACCTACAATCCTATACTGAGTTCTCTCCCCAAACAGCTGAACAACCATTCACACCTGGGCTCACCTAAACCTAGCAACCCACATGAAGGCCGGTTTGACCAACGACCCACACCTCTCCTTAACAACTCTGTAAGGACACTCCGACACATCGTTTAAAAGCCTACAACTCCCCTCCAGTTAGTTAGAACTGAAGAAGTTCTAACTTTTTTTTCGAAAACGCACACGTATTGCATCGTTTTGGCCAACCGTCCATACGGATCCTGAAAACGCAGCACCTGAAAACGCAGCACCTGAAAACGCGCTTTTTTGAAAACGGGTCTCAGGGTGGAGAAATCCGAAAACGCAGCACTCCCGTTCTCATGTGGACCGCGAATCCGCATACTTTCCAAAACGATGACGCCATCGCCCCACCCCGCAACGTCAACAACAACTACATGCTCGTGTTCGTGCCGCAGAAGATATTGAGCTTTCTTGCAACTTAGTCGCCTTGTAGTTGAGTGTGAGTCGCAGCAGCAGTTTGACCTCATTACCGGTCCACACAAATGATTCTGGTTTCCTTGTACTAGCCATTTTCATCTTCTTCTTCTTGTGTCCGGTTTCTCCGTCTACTGTCTTTGTTTACAGCGCGCAAGCTTAATGCGCATGCTCCGTGTCTTCCTCTCCGTTTTTGGTGAATGTCAAGCGCCACCTAGAGGCCTGGAATATGAACTACAGCGTTTTCTGTCGTTTTCAGTGGATCCATGTGGACGCAAATATTCTTAAAACGATGACGAGGAAGACGGAGAAAAAAAAGATCGTTTTCGCCCGTGTGGACGGCCCCTTACCCTGACCTGGATGACTGAGAACCTTCATCAACATAAGTTACCCCCCCATCCCCTGGCCTTACGGGGATGTAACAACAGCTTTAACATGACATTACAACCCTGATATGTACATATATCTTATAAATCTGGCCACAATCCAAATATAGAAATTCTCTGTTTTACAGCTTATTATCTTGTGTGTCCTCTTCCAGGTCACCACAGGGGACAGGAGGACGTGTGACTCGGACACCACTTGGCGATGCCTCATCCCTGCTCAGTGATCTCCAGTATCCACACATTTGACATATATCATAATTTGTATCAGATATTCTGTCAATGCAACTTTTACACTGATTTTGTCATTCTTTTCTGTACATATCAGTGTTGTAACTCAATTTTGTATTCTTTGTTTGTTCAAAAATGTTTTCCAGAGCTCCAAAAAGTCACAAATAAAAAAGGAAATAATTTCCTAGGGTCCTCAAAAGCTGAGTGAGTAATGTTTTATTTGTCGATAACTAAAACATTGGTTCGCACAGACAACATCCCATGAAACAGAGACCCAAATTCTCATCTCAAAATAATCGCCTTATATTCACTAAGATGGGGGTGGGCCCCATGGTTTATCCAATCCTTGCTCCTCCCTTTGTCTTATGTATTAAAATCTGCTGACTCTGGTCTTTCCCTGCACGAGGTTAAACATGTGCCCACACCGGCGAACATCCCTCACAGCCCCCTCCTCACTGGGGATACGCTTTTAACTCCCTTTGCAGGTGTTTGCTTAGTTGAACTGCCTTATCTACTGTGCTGCCGCTGGGCAGCCTTGGAATTCCTCTCTTCTCCAGTGTGCTGCAGCTTGATTTAAAAGTAACACGTTATTTATACAGCATTTGATTACATGATCCTTCTCATGTGTCTTTGGTTACATTTTTACACTTGTAGATTCTACAATTCAATGATTTAACTGATGAGTACACATTCAATCATCTGGTGCAGAATAATACATATTTCATTAGGGAAGCTATTGTGAAGCTAAAAACAGAGTTCAACTCTCCTCCATCAGCTTCCGGGTCGGGGAAGTCCCGACGCGACGATTACCGAGTGCGGTTAGAAATGCTCAATCCGTTCTTTTCCCTGTCCGCTTTTGATAATAACTGTTATAAACTGGCAGGTAAGACACATGTGAACTTTGATTGCTTTTCCATGGAGTCATAATCATACATTTTCATCCATGAGCCGCGGAACTCTACTGCACTCGGTAATCGTCGCGTCGGGACTTCCCCGACCCGGAAGCTGATGGAGGAGAGTTGAACTATGTTTTTAGCTACCCAATAGCTTCCCTAGCTAAGCTAGCGGAGGTTAGATGCCCCGGACTATGTGCTGAGACCCTATTTGTACTGTTGCTGAAGTTTGGTGCTGTTCTGAGCATTATTTGTGGCTTTTTGGTGGCGGTTTATATTTGGATCCATTTACTGCAGTGTATTGTTGTCGTGCGGTCGTTTCTGAGGTTGATAAAACTCAGTAAATTAGCGGTCTGCTAACTTGATCCCTCGAGGGGAGTCTAACACAGTTTCACGGTGTGTTAGACCATGGATTAAACTTACACCGGAATATCCCTTTAACTAGGTTCTGGCTAGTAACTATGAATCACTGCACACAGGAAAAACAGCAGCATGAAGCTACAACTATAGAGCAGGCTGATGATGAATCAGGAACAGAGTTTCAGGTGAGGTGTTGACAATGTCAATTAGCAATTTTGTTTGGACTAAAGATGGCATGAGCATTGCAGTTCTTTGTTTTAGGATACCTTGCAGTTGTAACCTATGAATCTCCTCATCATGCTGGTTATTTTGAAAATAAATGTTGGATTTGCATTATTAAACATGTGAAGATATTATTCTTCAAATGTTACCTAAACGTTCTTCCTTATAAGTTTGATATGCGTAATGCATATAAAGATTACATTTTATTCATTCATGCATCATTTTGAAATGCATTCAGGAAACTCAGAAATCCAGTGCAGATGTAGTGCAGGTGGAGGAAGCAGCAGCTGGACAGTCATGGCTTCAGGTGAGGTCTTACAATGGTTCTGTGATGAGATATCAGCAATGAAAGTGAAGGATGTTTGGGTTTTATTTTACCTTATATTAGCAATTGTTTTTATCACAAGTTGTTTTTTCCCTCTTTATTTGAGTGACAAAGTTGGCTCCATAAAGGCTAAACCTTGGCTATTTCCTTAATATACAAAAGTTATTTCTAAGAAGTTAAATAGGTGTAATGCATATAAAGATTACATTTAAATAATTGATGCATTCTTTTGAAATATATTCAGGAACTCAGAAATCAGGTACAGATGTAGTGCAGGTTGAGGAGGCAACAGCTGGACAGTCAGGGCTTCAGGTGAGGTATCAAAATGGTTCTGTGATGAGATATCAGCAATATAATTGAAGGATGAGTGGGTTTTATTTTACATTAGCATTTTTCATCAGGAGATGTTTTTTACCTCTTTATTTGAATTATAAACAAAGTTAGTTCCATTAAGCCTAAACCTTGGCTATTCCTGTAATAATCAAAAGTTCTTTCTAATAAGTTTGATAAGTGTAATGCATATACTTATCATATTAGGTCATCGTTTTAATAGGAAAGAGAAATTTGTTTTTCTAGAAAAATTTGTATTTTAAGAAAAAAAATAAAACGTTTTTTAATAGAGGTTTGTTTTTAGAAAAAGTAGTATTTTAAGAAAAAAAATATAAAATGTTTTTTTAATAAACAACTAAGGAAGGTGTGCCAAAAAGAAACAACGTTTCGACCTGTTGTAGGACTTCCTCAGGTTTAAGGCACACAAAAAAACTGTAGGGCTTGCTGTCTATCAGGCTGGTAGATGTGCATTCATCGATGTCCAGAGCCGAATGAGCTCTGTGACTGATGCGCTCCCTTTTATAGTTCCCAAATGTCCATCTCTGAAATTTAGTGTATTTACCTTACTCACTGTTTTTATTCCACTTTAGTCCCATGTAACCCTTTTCTGTTTTTAATATATTTAGGTTACAATAATAATATGAATTTATATTAATGATGGGTTTTAAAAGTAAGTAAAATATTATGTATAAAATTGTGTATAAAATCATAAAAAATATTTAGATTAGGGTAGGGGACTGTAAACCATCTCCCTAAGGAGAACGGCGGTGCATGGTCCTTCTGCCCATCAGACAAACCAGAGACCTGGGGCCTCATTTATAAAACTGTGTGTAGGATTGACGTCAAAAGGTTGTGTACGCACGAAACACAGAAAGTGCGTACGCACAAAAATATCCTGATTTATAAAACAGTGCGCACGCACGTCCTACGCCGATTTCTCTTTATAAATCACACTCCACTCTAAATGTGGCGCACCTGTGTGCGGGTCATACCACGCCCATATTTACCTATGAATATTCAGAGAAACGCCCCTAATTAATATTCATTCATGACTGAAAGCATGCCGAAAGCAGAGAGAAAGGTGAAGAAGCTCAGTTCCACTCAGTGTGAAGTGGAAGTTCTTGTCGGGGAGGTGGAGAAGAGGAAGGCTGTATTATTTGGTGGACACAGTGTTGGGTCGGGTCACCAATGCCAAAAAGGCTCTAGAGTGGCAGCATGTGGCAGACAATGTAATGCTGTTGCCTCAGAAGGTCGGAGTGTGGCCGAAGTGGAAAAAAAAGCGATCAGTCATAAAAGTGGAAGCAAAAAAGCGCCTGGCGTCACACAGGCAGAGCGTCTGTGTGACGGGCGGGGGAACGGGCCAACCGGAGCTCACCTGCTGGATGAACAACTGGCAGGGATCATCAGGGAATCCCTCCTGAGTGACGTGGTGACGGAGGTGGAGGGGGACACCGGTGCCGGCCCAATTCATTCTCACTCGGTGCTCTTATAGCAACTTGAGTGCAGTTAGTGGCACCGATTACATTTGGGAAACCGGACATTGCTGCAAATTGCGCATTTTTATTTGCCTGTTCACCGTATAAGGAAACTTTATGTTCTGCTGCGACAAACCAATTATACCTCCTAACACGTCTGGCATGACACGGCTAGAGGTCGGCTGGGATATCCCTGACCTGTCAGTTCCCTCTGGAATGTGCCGGTTGCCAGAAACCTGAGTGTTGTGAGCACTTGAAGTGGGACCGGCACGGCGTGGTTTCTGCGGGTGCTCCTCTCTAACGCTGGGCCCAGTACAGCACATAGATCCAAGAGGACAGCTCGTGGGAGTCAAAAACGGCTCATCAGCCACCCGTCACTGTTGGCCAGTGGATCTTGCTGGTCACTGAAGTTCCGCTCCCTCCGTATCCTTACGTTTGCCACATCCTCCAACAGTGCCAAAGCAGCCATTGTGCGCCATAACGCATTGTAAATACATGCCTTTGTATGCCATCTATTAGGTAATATCTGCTACACGTGTGAGAATTACCCTGACTGACAAACAGTCCTTCAGACTAACATTATATGATAATTATAGTCTTTTTCTGTATAGCAACAAAACACAGTTACAAAGTGTTTTATGCGTTATACATTGAAAACGGAGATGAAACGAAATGCGCTATATGGTATAGGATATTAATATATTAAACTGCATTCATATCAGTGTAAACATAGTCTGCTCTACTGTTGTCTTACTATTGTCCTAAATCATATGTTTCCCTTGTGCACTCCAGGGAGTTTGTTTGTTTATTCATTGTAGAAATAGTTTTTTTTAAATACATTTCTTGCAAATAAACTATTACTATTTATTTTACACGATCAGTATCAGTTTCACACAGTTTCTCCTGTTTCTTTCTTCTGCCATCAGTGGCGCAGTTTCTCCTTACCCCAGTTATGTGCGTAAGCATGGGTCAGAGTGTGCGTGGAGGACCGCACATTTTCCCGTCAAGTCCTCTTTTTATAAATCCCACAGTGTGCGTAGAGAGTTGCGTACGCCTTCTTTTGTGCGTACGCAACGCTTATAAATGAGGCCCCTGGTCTGAACGTGGTTGGTTGTTGCATTTGCGCCTCCAGTCATATCGCACCTGCGTCCAACCATTTTCTACACACTGTTTTTTAGAAAAAATCAAATGTCAAAAAATGAACAGCCACCACTTCATTTACTGCATTTAAACTGTGCACCAAGCGATAAGAGTCATCCGGTTTCTTGACAGGCAACAATGGTGTGTTGTTCAGAAGACTTTGAGTTATCTTCACGACATTTGCTTGTAGCAGCCCTTTATGGTTCCATCAACTAGATTGCCTCCTCCTTCAGTGAGTACTAGTTCTTCCATGGAGGCAGGCCCTGGGCTTGGTTGATTTCATGAGTCCAATGTCAGTGGTGTGTGTTACCACAAACATCCTGGAACCTGTAGCCACCTTTCTTCTTTCAGGCGATCCGCATCTGACCTGATACTGAACATTGATTTGTGTGTCAGTTGTATTGTCTGTGATTGTCCCAGTCCTTGGGCGGAGATCATCGTGTTTATGAATCTCTGGTCTGTACTATCCCCAAATGGCAGAGTTTTCTCTTGTTGGAACAAAAGTGGCTTCATCCTAGTCACGTGTGGGATACCTCCTTCAGTGTTCTATTCTTTCATTCTTGTTTGTTTTCATAGCTGCTTCTTGTGGTCCCACAATTATGCAACTGGAGCTGAGCAGAGTTTGTTTTGGTTGGCGACTCACCCCTTCATCTGAACCCGATTGGGCCCAAACCTAAAGTACCCGATTCCTCCGCAAGCTTCTCCTTCTTTTCTTTAGATGTCATTAGCTTTTCTATCCCTATTTTTCAAACAACTCCAAGATACCTAGCTCTATCTGCCTCTTCGCTTATGAACAGCAGTATCTCTACATTGAATGGGACTCCTATTGACAGGGTTTCCAGTTACAGATATTCGAGCATCTAGATAGATGATAAGCTATCTTTTAAAGTCATATTATTGAACTAACTAAAAACTAAAGAGTAAATGACCACTGATTTATCACAACCGAGCTTCTTTACTTTGAAATGTAGAAAACAACTTATTCAGGCTTTTTAGCTGCTCTAGATTATGCTGATGTCATCTACATTCATGCTGCTCTCTCAATTTTGATACCCCTTGAGGCAGGTATCATTCTGCGCTTTGTAATATTACAGGTGATGGGTTTAGAACTCATCAATGTGTTCTTCCCGACAAAGTTGGATCACCATCTTTATCCATAAGGAGGGAACAGCACTGCATGATCTTTTTTACAAGGTCCTGCTGCATGTTATATCCACCTATCTTAACAATATTATCTCATTTAGCGATTGTAATTTTCTCATTCGTTCACTAGAGTCCTTAATTTTAGACATTCTCTTATAGTGGATAAGAATCGTATTGAGAAAGACTGCTTCTCAAGCCAGTGCTCCTCAGAAGCGGAATAGTTTATATTCTGCTCTTGAGTCAAACCATCTTATCTCTTTAGATATTTCCAAATTGCCTGTTGTTCAATGTTTTGCAGTCTGAAGGTAATCGTGATTTATGATCATATTGTGTATATATATTCATGTCTTTTGTGCTCAGGGCGTCTTTAGAAAAGAGAGCTTGCTCTCAAGTGACCTTCCCTGAAAAAAATGGAGGATTAATTCATTCATTAAGGGTTTCATTCACCGGCCAGGGTTGATCAATTTGTAGCCAGCGCTTATGCCATTTTTTTGATATTTCTGCAATCCGTTTAACTAGGAAGTTGCTTTTCTGTACCTCGCCAACAGGGGTAGTTGCTGTTAAAATTCCAGAGCCCATCTTTGGCATTGTGTGAGTATTTCTTTTCACTTTCTTTTTCATAAACTTTTAGATACTATAAAAAGATCATTTTCTTCATCCAAAGAACTCACCTAAATCAAATCAAATCAATAAGAAATGTGTTTTCAGAACACCATGTCACCATAACCACTTCCCAAGAAACAATGGAGTAAATTTGCCGACCTCAGAGAAAGCCCGTAATATATTGCCCTAAAAGTCTCGTAACTTTTTCTTAACCCGACTGTCTGTGAGGATACAAGGACAATAGAGACCTAAAAGTCCACCAGCTCCCTCTGAGAACCGACAAACTATCTCTGACGTCTGCGCCAATCTCCTTAACGTTTATGTCCTTATTCCCCATGTATGTGCGGTAACACTCTGTGTGCATGTAATTGTTGTGGCATTATATGTATGTGAGTGTATGAATGTGTGTGTTTGTGTGGGATTGTGTTAGTGTGTGTGTTTCTGTCTTCATCGGATTGTCTCAAGGGGTTGTATCCGTGTGTGTATGTGTGTGTGTGTGTGTGTGTGTGTGTGTGTCCTTAAAGAGTTTGTGGATAAAATCACACTAGCCTGACAAATTTAGTGTGGGTCACACAGGCGGATGACACCAACAGATGTAACGGGTGTCCGGTGACTCTTGTCCATTCCTCGACCTTAGATGTTATTCCTTTCTCTCTGGGACTCTCGCGTCCCCGATGTATAAAAAGAAGAAAAAGAAAAACACAAATGAAGACTATTATTAGAGCAAGCCAAAAGTGTCACTTCTTTATAAACATTACACAGCTTAATATCATTATTAATTCATTAATGCAGATCCAGTTTATTTTTAAAATTATTAAAGCTTTAATCCGTTAGGCTGGTACTCTATAAGTAAGTGTGGGAGAGGGAGTAATCAACACAATCCAACACAGGTCGCAGGTCACAGGTCTGTGTCTGCATGTTCACCTACCAGCTGCTCAGCCCCTCCTTTTCTCTTCTCACTTGTCCACTCCATGGACATGCGCACTCTGAACTCCTCTCAACCGCCGAGAGACAAAGACAGCTGGATAGACTCATTGTCTAACATAAATTAACACTTTTTATTTGCAAACATTCAAACAGGTATTTTAGATCAAAAACCACACCTTAAATGAAATTATTGCTAGACTCATGACAACTATCATCATTTATTAATGTCAATTTAATCATTTGCTCTGAGGTGGTGTCTTTAGAGCAAAATTAATGTGTATGATTTATGATTTGAATTCCCCAATATATTTAAATACCCAATCCTGTCAGTACTGTGGTTTGGTGTTTGTCACACTACTCCAATCATGCATTTTTAGCTGTCTCCTGTCTTCAGATCTTTAATGGTTTATGTTTTAACTTTTACGTAAAATTTCTCGTACCGGTAGTTTTGGTTTTAAAATATTGCTTGCTCCGTTCACTTAAGTTACCTTTACCTTACCTCACGACTTCCCACTCTAATATGTGAGGGCTACCATGCATAAAGGCCAATTTCATACTTTGACCAGCTACACCGGTCAACCAAATAAACAATTGTCCGTACGTCCACAAATGCCTACTTAGCGTATTCATTGAACTTCTCCACCATGAAACAAATCAAGCACCATCCCCAGGTAATTACATCTCCCCCGCTTGGAAACGACAAAGAACACCCCATTGGATTCCTCCGATCCACATTCAACAAGGATGCATTGCCTTTAGTCACACAAATCATGTATGTGTGTTTTAATCTTATATTTGACTTGCTATCATTTTTTCGCCTACTTTCTTCATCTTCTCTCCGCCTAATATCCCCTTAGCTTTTCCTTATTGCTTCTACTCTCTCTTTTATGTGATCAATAGTGCTATTTATGCATATAAATAATAACTTTATTGACAGGTAAATTTCCAGACCATCAATTCTTGTTTCCCTTTGTTATACAGCCAATTAACACGAATTAATATTCCCTCTATGTGAAATTTTGTATAGTTCTGCATAATTTTAATTCTATTTCACCTAAATTTTAGTCCTTTAAGACCTAGTTCTGATTTACAGGGACAACTTGAAGGTGAAAATCACCTATAAGGCAAAGGGAGGGCAGTAATCGTACTTCCCTATAGGTCATCCATCTAATATTCTATCTTTTAAATATCATGTTATCAATACAATACTTATGCATTGTATATGATATATTCTAATAATGTGCATTTATATAAATTCTAATTAATTCCATGGACAAACAATCAGCTTTCACATCAACCGTGAGCTGAATCTCAACCCCCACACACAGCTTCAGAGGACACAATAAGCACGATCAACACTGAACACTTAACACAACCGGGCGGCCCCCCTTATTTTTCCTTCTACTCACAAACACAAACACTTATTCAGCTGAATTTCATCAGAGCTCGTGCACATGACACCTAGTGCAACTTGGTTTGTTGGACTCAGAGTACGGTAAACCGTCTCTAACAGCCCACCAAGTGCCACACCACATTGTTTATTTTAAAGAGCGTCCCGTGGACTTGCCAAATTTTCTACTGCCACAACCATAAGTTTGGTTTGACATAACATTTCTCTCTCATTGTAATTTTCTTCGTGGTCTTCATCACTTATCTTTTCTACCTGGCCAGGCTTTTCATACTTTTTTCTATTCTTTGAGACTGAATCACGCAGCTGATGAAGACTAATGCCTCGCATGTCTGACAGTGTAAGCTCAACGCCTTGCCTGTCGCTGTCGGCAGTGGATGGTCATCAGTTCAGTCATTGCTGCCACAGCAGTCTCTCTTTTTCTTCTTATCTTCTTTTATTCCTTAAGTATTTTCTTCACTTCTCTATTTGAGACAACTTAGCGCATAGGAAATAATGACCAATCTCACACATGTCTTAGGACAATGTAAGCTTAGCATCACACTTTCCATTGCCAGCATTGTATTTCCAATTAATTCATAAATCTCTACCGCCTAAGTCTCTCTTTTTTCTCAAATGTTCTTAATTTAGAAAATTTAGACAGAACCGTATCAACAAACTGCGCACCTATTGCCCGTTTTCTCCCCAATTTGGTAATTTTCAGCTTGACAGACATTGGAAAGCTCACACACAGTCCCGTCCAGGGCCTGAGTTTGACCCCAAGAGCGAAAATGCTCACCTCATTTGCCGGCTGGGGTGAAAGTCAGTCTCTGGACCCCTGACGTGTGTCCAAGTTGTCAAAAGCGATCCTGCCGACAACGCCACCTGTAGTTTCTGGGCTTTCCTTCTCAAAGGTGTTGGCGTGTAGTTTGATGACAAAAGAATAATACGGAGGCAAGGCTGGGTGGAATGATAGAGCAATCTTTATTGAAAGAAAGTCTGGAGCTTTGAGTCCGGATCAGAAGCGGCCGCGTTCTGATATTATCAAATCTCTGGAAAAAGCAATGCCAAAATGCTTCTCCCTCTGCCCGATCAGAACTCCTATCAGCCCTTTATCTACGGAGTTCTACCAAGTGCCACCCTCCCTCTCTGCTCGTAGGAGCCTTCTTAAAGTCCCTTGGGCTGTACCTGCCTACTTCTAATTGGTCACCGTGGTGGGTTGAGGGTCCATCTATCCAATCGACATGAAAAGGAGGTGGTCTATCTCCCTGCTCATCTCCCATAAATGGCTAAATCTGTTACTGTCCCTCCTTGGGTCTTGCACTCCAAAATTACCTAAATGATCTCTCTATCCTTTTCTGGAGATGTACACGTTTAGATATCTTCCTCCATCTAACATAGGAGTCAGGCTCCGTTTTAGTCCCTATAGTAGCCTTGTCTCCTGCTAACCTTTGACCCACACACAGCTGAATGCTGCCTCCAAGTTCCCTTGGAGCAGTGAGCTCCGTATTGTCTACATTCCATAACTCACACAAGGAGGAGCAGGTTAGATTTAAACTGAGTTGAATTAAAGGCCCCGAATGTGTTACAGTCCAGATACCTCAAGAGTCTGTCCAGATCCCTTTCTCAGAGACAGCGTGGGGGTTCCTCAGGTTCTTCCACTCATGGATGGAGGTATTTAATTTAAATATGATCAAAAGTACAATATTGTCAGTAAATAAAAACTGCAATGCAAAATGATCATTCCCACTAATTTGAGAATTAGACTTCATTTACAATAACGGTCATAGCAATTTCCTTTTTAATTTATGTATTTTTTTTAACCATATAATTTAGCCGTAGCCAAAGGAGTCGGTTCAAGTCACTTTTGCAGAAACGGGGGCGGAGTTCCTCTGAGTCCTTCTCACGGCGTCAGAATGCTTCTGAACCCACAAGGAGCAGTAAGAGGTGAGGGTGTTCTGAACATATTCTGGCATATGGGAAAAAAATACTGGAGCTCTTTAAGATACTTGTATCTGTCTTGGGTGTATGCTTGTACATGACCGTTATGGGTTGCATAGTATGCAACCCATTTCCTCCATTAGTGACACCCCAAGAACGATTATCGACCGAAGCATCAGGCAGCCTCCTGAGAAGTCTGAGAGCTGAAAGGGATCCCCCAAATGCAGCCAAGGCGATGTCGACGCATGCACACTCAAACAAATTGAGGAAGGAAGACTTCCCGATGTCTGAAAAAAGCAATGTTGTTCTCTTATTTTTGCTGACAAATAATTAGGAATCTTCCAGTGTCCCTAGCTGTCCCCAAAGTTTCAGTTGAATCAGACTCAGCAATGCAATATGACACTTTGTTGATTCTTCAAACTAACCAGATTTTTCACATGAGCACATGGTAACACATGTAAGGTTTATTTATTTATTTATTATTATTATTATTATTATTATTATTACAAGCAAAAAAAAAAAAAAAAGCTCCACTGGCAGATTTTTCTACTTATTTCAAGTGAAAATTAGCTTGAAACAAGTGAAAATTGTCCAAATACAAGTGAAAATTGTCCAAATACAAGTTTTTAGGTGTCTTATTTTAAGTGTGTGAGATTTATTTTGACTAGAAATTAGACATTTTGACTAGAAATGTCACAAATATTCTTGGTAAATTTGAGTTTTTGCAGTGCATTTTTATTAGGCAAATGAAAAAACAATGATTTTGTGGTGTAGAGCGTACTCACTACATTATAAAAATAATAATCGGTCGCTTCTTTCTTGGCTAGAATTCCAGAAGAAAATTCTTCAGCTCCTTGTCGAAATCAAGGATACAATTCACGTTGCCACCTCATCTGCTGGAACAAGTTATGAAGTGAAGCCGGCAAACACTGAAGAAGAGTTCGAAGCTTTAGAGAACCGCCTGGAGGACAAGAATGAGGGAGCAGAACTGGTAAGTTTTAACCCTCAGGTGGTATTGGGGTCTGAGTATCAGGCTACTGAAACATGGTTTCACAACTCTAATGTACATGGGGCTAATGTACAGGGCTTAAAGTTCTCAGGCACCATTTCTGATTTCAGGCAAAGAGCACTTATAAATTAATTAAACTAGTGCAGTGCCCGTAAGAAAAATGTATTCCTATAGAAATGTGGGAGGTTAAGTGGCTTTTTCATGGATGGCCAAATGAGGCTGTGTTTGAAGGTGAGACGTCAGGGATATTTAGGTTTGTTGTGAAATCCGATATTCCAGGGTATAATTGGCTGTTTTTGACTATTTTTGATTTTGCCATTATATTTCACCTTGAAAACTATTTACTTGGTGTCATTATTTTCAGCACAACCTCACATGTGTGACTGTACAGTTATTTTTTTTATTTTGACATACTTTATTAACACAATGGACCTAAAATCACAAAAAAACATAAAATCTGAGTAGGAAAAGTTGTGAAAACCACAAATATGTTTAACAAACCATTTTTTATTACTTATAATGCAAATATAAATTGTTGTTTGCTAAATATGTGCATAAATTTAAAAAATTTACAAAGCTATATGTAACTATTTACATTTAAATGCAGGCAATGCTCATTCAGCAGTCTCCTCATTGTTTTGACTCATTAAACAAAAAGCCAGCTCCACTACACACTAAACACACTACACCAAACACTACATAACACACTAACTATACACTCCAAACTCCAAACTCCGTTGTTGCCTGTCATTCATCCGCCTCCGTCCCTCCCATAACTTTCCCCGTTCCTCAACAACCAAACTTACTGACACTTTCGTGACAAAAGCCCGTTTTTACCGTTTCTTCCTGCACCAGACACAAAGCAAACGTGACGGCAATGTTCGCGAAAAAGCGTGGCTGACATTATTTACCCTAAGTCCAGTTTTGGACATGCCTGTGCGTCCGGTCTGTCGCCTCGGGAGGTGGGCCGTGTGGGCTAGCGACTAGCAGCTAGCTACACACGAACATCCACAGATTCCGATTCCACTTTGTTGTCCACGAGTCTCCTGATCTCCTCAGACCGGAACAGACTCGGTGTGGACTCGTTTAGTCTCATTAATCCACAACAGTCAGTTTAGATGCACAGAATTGTAGTCCAAACAAATCATTGTAGTCCAAACAAATGCAACGTTGCACACCCTTGAACCAAGCAGCAGCCATGTTGAAACTCTCAGGTCAGTCTGGTCCTGATCCACAGAGATATTTGAGGCACAGATACACACACACACACACACAGACAGACAGACAGACAGACAGACAGAGATTCCTTGCTTTTATAGAGAGATACATTGTGCACATTTCCTCATGGACAACTTTTCAGGCCTCAAATCTTTTCTTGCTTTAAGCCCTGAATTTCAACACTAAAGATTTGTAGAAATATTCTTATGCCTCTCCCTGATTGGGTACAAGACAAAAACACTCAAACTGATCTAATAAGTACAGCTTCATGAGGCATTTCACATTTTGATCAGAGACAACAGCAGAGACGGACAAGACGAAGAGGTGTGCACGTTTCATAGGCGCATGGGGCCTATAGAGCGTGCACAGTATGTTTTCATCCGGGTAATGCACTTCGGCATCATGCACTTCTGAGGCGTGTGTGTTATGCTAGTAGTAGCTAATGTACCCCAGACGACAACACTTGCTATAAAAAAACAAAGACAACAAAAGGGTTAAATAATTAATCTTGTGAAGTGCTGGCAAAGTTTCATTATGACAATTGGCTTGTTTACCTTAGTGAGCACTACAAACTCCTCATCCTCATCATGTGCCTGCTTTGTGGAGGTCTGGACTCTACTGACCACTTTTTTTGGTTATATTTTTGATTTCTTGTTGCTCCTTTTCAGAGTAAACATCTGAGGAGGTTGGAAGGCGTTGATGCCGCAGACCATGTAAAGAAGTCAATGGCTGCGTAAGTAACTTTCTGTTCCTTTTTTGCATTGTGACTATGTTCCCTGTCATATACTGTCATGCACTCCCCCCCCACACCCACTTACTCGCTCTCTGCTACATTTTCATAATGAACTTGATTGCACTATATTCTAATATAAATCTGTTTTACCATGGCAGAACTATGACTAATAAAATGATGGCCATGATGAGCCTCAGAGGAAGAAGTGGGAAGGTTGCCTTCATGAAGACTCATCTGTACATGATAATCTGTGGTGAGTTTGTTTTAACATAGTAGTTTTGTAACAATGTTTTAAATAATTGAATATAGTAAGCAGAATAATAATTCATAAGCAGAATCATTTTAGTTGGAGGACTCTACAGAGCATTCTCTAATATTATAAATAATATTCCATTCTGGGCTCTAGCACTAACTTATCTACCGGCAGCACTGGCACTACCAACTGCCTTTTGTTGGTCACACAAACACATGATAATCAATGACCTTGCATGCTGATAAATACTAATTTATATACTTGGCAATGCCACAAAAGTTGATATTTGCAAAGTATTTTAATTTGAAAGGGTTAGCGTTTGCTAATACTAATCTGCTGTTTTTTTCCCCCTCTTCAGTTGCTGTCTTGAGCTCATTTGATACAATAACAACCAAAGTAGAAGAATACATGTCCAAATATTTGAAATATGCACCAGAGAGGATGGGTGGCGGTGGCAGAAAGAAGTAGTACAAGAAGGGAAGATTTAACCAAAGCCCTGCCGTGTTCAACGTTGCCCAGTGTTTGGGCCGTTTTTCTCCAGGTTAACTTCGACACGTGTTTTTCATAAAAATGTATGTTGAAAAAAGACTGCTTGTGTGTGAAATGTTGGCACACACTCATTCAGCCATGTTGGATGATAAAGCATGCAGTTTCTTACGTCAGTAAAATGTCTTTATTAATTTTCTTTCTGGTCTTGCTTTGACAAATTGGCTTCTTCCTATCTGAATGTGCATGTTGTGAACATTTGAATGACGGTGTATTTGGTGCTTTACATGTAATGTAGATGAGATCTCTTCAAGATGATTAGTATGCACACAAAATATTCTTATGATTGCTATGTCTTACTTGTCTAGTAAAGATAGAATTATGTCCAATAAGAGAGCCATGTACTTATAAACGGTCAGATTTAGTACATCAGTTGATAAAATTGTAAACTTGGGGCAAATACAAAACAAAGATTTTACAAATGACCACTTTGTTTAGGGTTTTTTGCACCGTGTTTCAGGACAATCACAGATACAGCGTTCCGCAAACTTGGTGTTGATGTATCCATTTCAAAGTGTTTGGTGTTACTGGAGCTACTGTTGAACCCATCAATACTTGAAAACAGTGTAACAAAAATATATAGTGTGTCAAACTATGTTGAAAAGCAGGACTTGATAGTGACGTTGAAATTTCTACGTTGATTGGATTTGCAAACTCTAAACTAAAATCAATATTGATTCAATGTTGGCAAATTCACCTATGTTGAGAAACGTGACGTAGGAATGACGTTGCTATTTCAACGTTGATTAGATTTGCAAAATCTAAACAAAATTCAGCTCAAAAAAGGCAGTGTTTCACCTGCCAAAGGCAAGGCAAGGCAAGTTTATTTGTATAGCACAATTCAGACACAAGGCAACTCAAAGTGCTTTACAGGCACACACAAATTACATTAAAAGACAAACATTTCATTTAAAAGACATTAAAAATTGCATTATAAAAAAAAAAAAAAAAAAAAAAACTCAGAGTAATAATGCAGTTCAAAGACTTCAGTTAAAAGCAGTGGCAAAAAGAAATGTTTTAAGTCTTGATTTAAAAGAGGTGAGTGTTGGAGCAGACCTGCAATTTTCAGGGAGTTTGTTCCAAATATGTGGCGCATAGTAACTGAAAGCTGCTTCTCCATGTTTACTTCTGACTCTGGGGACTGAAAGCAGACCGGTACCTGAAGATCTCAGAGGTCTGGATGGTTCATAACGCGGCAGCAGATCAGAAATGTATTTTGGCCCGAAACCATTCAATGCTTTATAAACCAAAAACAGGACTTTGAAATCTATTCTTTGATAGACAGGAAGCCAGTGTAAAGATCTAAGAACTGGAGTGATGTGATCTACTTTTTTGGTTCTTGTTAGGACTCGAGCAGCAGCGTTCTGAATCAGCTGCAGCTGTCTGATGGAGTTTTTAGGGAGTCCTGTAAGGACACCATTACAGTAGTCGAGTCTGCTGAAGATAAATGCGTGAACAAGTTTCTCCAAATCCTGCCGAGACATAAGCCCTCTTATCCTGGATATATTCTTAAGGTGATAGTAGGCTGACTTTGTAACTGTCTTAATATGGCTGCTGAAATTCATGTCTGAGTCCACAGTCACACCAAGGTTTCTGACTTGGTCTGTAGTTTTCAACATTACAGACTGAAGCTGAGCAGAGACTTTAAGTCGTTCTTCCTTGGATCCAAAAACAATTATTTCAGTCTTATCTTTGTTTAACTGAAGAAAACTCTGACACATCCAATCATTGATTTGTTCAATGCATCTACTCAGGGTATGTATGGGATTATAGTCCCCCGGTGATATGGTTATGTAAATTTGTGTGTCATCTGCATAACTATGGTAGCAAATTTCATTGTTTTCCATTATTTGAGCTAGAGGGAGCATGTAAATGTTGAATAGTAGAGGCCCCAGAATGGAGCCCTGGGGTACTCCGCTTGTCATTTTCATCAGTTCAGATGTGTAGTCACCAATAGACACAAAGTAATCTCTCTCATTTAGATAAGATTTAAACCACTTTAGTGTTGTACCAGAGAGTCCAACCAAAAAGTGATTGCAGCTCCTATCTTGTGACTGAGAGGTTGTTTCAAGATCAAAATGACTTCATTTCCCTCTTGGTTGTTATATTGGAGAGATCTGGATCAATCCAGTGTTTTTGGCCTGTTGAAATACCTCATAGGGCCGATACAACTCAAAAACTGGCAGTGTTTCACCTGCCAAAAAGTGATTGCAGCTCCTACATTGTGACTGACAGGTTGTTTCGAGATCAAAATGACTTGATTATGCTAGTGTTGGTTATATTGGAGAGATCTGGATCAATCCAGTGCTTTTGACCTGTTGAAATACCTCAGAGGGCCTATATAGCTCAAAAAAGGCAGTGTTTCACCTGCCAAAAAGTGATTGCAGCTCCTACCTTGTGACTGACAGGTTGTTTCGAGATCAAAATGACTTGATTAGGCTCTTGTTGGTTATATTGGAGAGATCTGGATCAATCCAATGCTTTTGACCTGTTGAAATACCTCAGAGGGCCTATACAGCTCAAAAAAGGCAGTGTTTCACCTGCCAAAAAGTGATTGCAGCTCCTAAGTTGTGACTGACAGGTTGTTTCGAGATCAAAATGACTTGATTATGCTAGTGTTGGTTATATTGGAGAGATCTGGATCAATCCAGTGTTTTTGGCCTGTTGAAATACCTCATAGGGCCTATACAGCTCAAAAATGGCAGTGTTTCACCTGCCAAAAAGTGATTACAGCTCCTACCTTGTGACTGAGAGGTTGTTTCGAGATCACAATGACCTCATTGCCCTCTTGGTGGTTATATTGGAGAGATTTGGATCAATCCAGTGCTTTTAACCTCTTGAAAAGCCTCATAGTGCATATACAGCTCAAAAATGGCAGTGTTTCACCTGCCAAAAAGTGATTGCAG